>NC_062525.1:2474756-2487256 GCF_022655615.1 Tachysurus fulvidraco
TCACTCTCCCTCTCAGGTGTTGATGATTGGTGATGATCTGGTGAATGATGTAGGAGGGGCTCAGAGGTGTGGTATGAAGGGTCTTCAGGTCCGGACGGGTAAATACAGGTGTGTGCATTTCATATACGTCAAACCCACACCTCATATATGTCACATTTATTATATATATATTCTTATTCTTAATATATTCTTCGTCTCACAGAGGTCTTTCTCAGATAAACAGAACGTAAGGTTTGTTAGCCGCTGAACAGCTCGTAATGACCTGAATTATGTGTGTAACATAGTGTGTACCACTAGGGGGCGCCATAGCACTGGAGTTAATTATCTGGACCCAGTAGAGAGCACATAGAATGGCATTCCCTCTGTTTTATTGTAAACACTGGAGCATATGGTGAGAAAGAGAGGGAGAATAGCAGAAAGAAAAAACACCAGTGTGTGTGTGTGTGTGTGTGTGTGTGTGTGTGTGTGTGTGTGTGTGTGTGTGTGTGTGTGTGTGAGAGAGAGAGAGAGAGAGAGAGAGAGAGAGTGGCAGAGAGAGGCTAGAATGTTTCTGAACCTTAGAAAAGTGTGTGTGTTTAATGGAGAGTGGGATAGAATATGTTGGCTTACACACTTATTTGTGTGTGTGTGTGTGTGTGTGTGTGTGTGCGTATGGTAGTTTTTTCTTTCTTTCTTTCTTTCTTTCTTTCTTTCTTTCTTTCTTCTGCTTTCTTTTTATCTTTCTATATTTTCTTCACTTCTGTATTCTCTTATTTTCTTTCCCTTACTTTGTATGTTTCTTAACACACACACACAGACAGACAGACACACACTCACACACAGACACACACACACACACACAGACACACACACACACAGAGACAGACAGACACACACTCAAACACACACACACACACAGACAGACACACACACACACACAGACAGACACACACACACACAGACAGACACACACACACACAGACAGACACACACACACACACACACAGACAGACAGACAGACACACACACACACTGACAGACACACATACACACAGACAGACAGACACACACTCACACACACAGACACACACACACACACACAGACACACACACACTCCACACACTCACACTCTATGAAAAAGTATTCTCCAAAAAGTTGACAATAGACAGATTCAGTGAATGATGTAAACGATTCAGAGGATGCATGTGATACTGACTCAAGTCCCACTGTGTGTGTGTGTGTGTGTGTGTGTGTGTGTGTGTGTGTGTGTGTGTGTGTGTGTGTGTGTGTGTGTGTGTGTGGTCAAGCTGCCCTTTGTTCCCCATTTTGGCGCCTTTCAGAGACATCTGGAATTAAGACTATGATGTAACCCTCCCCTGACCAATCCCGTCACTTCCCACACACATTTCCACCCAATTACGTGTCTCTACACGCCACCGTATGCAGATGAGCTTCACACAACACGTTACCCTCTGCCCCTGAGCTGCACCATGCTAATCTGGTAGCCACACGCTTTAATCACCTCTTAGCTTTGTTAGCATAGAAGAAAATAATTAATGGATAATAATTTTATTTATAATAATACAGCTATTATTCGGTTTATTAATATAATCACAAAGAATTGTTTACATCTGGAGAGGAGTAATTTGCTTTCAATCTGGCAACCAGAGCTACGGTGGACATTTTCTACATGAAATATAATTAATTTTACTCAATCCTGTGCCATGTGAATAGAAGAATGAATAGAAGTATGAAAGACAGAAAGGAAATAATTAGAAACGTGTGTGTGTGTGTGTGTGTGTGTGTGTGTGTGTGTGTGTGTGTGTGTGTGTGTGTGTGTGAGACGGATTTCCCCACTTCTCTGTTTATGCAACAATAAGTGTGTTTTTTACACAGCACACAAAAATTCATCCATGACTGTGTTTATACAACACACACACACACACACACACACACACACACACACACACACACACACACACACACACACAGTCCTGAACAAGACATCTGTAGTGACTATGTAGTGTAGTAACAAGACTACACAATGTGTAAATGAGTACACTATGTTAAATACCCTACTGTATGTAGTGCACTATGTAGGGTCTACAGTACCCTGTTATATACCCTACTGTATGTAGTGCACTATGTAGGGTCTACAGTACACTATGTTATATACCCTATGTAGTGCACTATGTAGGGTCTACAGTACACTATGTTATATACCCTATGTAGTGCACTATGTAGGCTCTACAGTACACTATGTTATATACCCTATGTATTGCACTATGTAGGGTCTACAGTACACTATGTTATATACCCTATGTATTGCACTATGTAGGGTCTACAGTACACTATGTTATATACCCTATGTATTGCACTATGTAGGGTCTACAGTACACTGTTATATACCCTATGTAGTGCACTATGTAGGGTCTACAGTACACTGTTATATACCCTATGTAGTGCACTATGTAGGGTCTACAGTACACTATGTTATATACCCTATGTAGTGCACTATGTAGGGTCTACAGTACACTGTTATATACCCTACTGTATGTAGTGCACTATGTAGGGTGTACAGTACGCTATGTTATATACCCTACTGTATGTAGTGCACTATGTAGATTCTACAGTACACTATGTTATATACCCTATGTATTGCACTATGTAGGGTCTACAGTACACTATGTTATATACCCTATGTATTGCACTATGTAGGGTCTACAGTACACTATGTTATATACCCTATGTAGTGCACTATGTAGGGTCTACAGTACACTATGTTATATACCCTATGTAGTGCACTATGTAGGGTCTACAGTACACTATGTTATATACCCTATGTAGTGCACTATGTAGGGTCTACAGTACACTGACAGTAAAATTACTGGCATACAGAATGTACAAATATCTCACACACACACACACACACACACACACACACACACACACACACACACACACACACACACACACACACACACACAGGAGAATTGCAGCTCTGTGAGAGCAGCACAACCAGTGACCTGACAGTAGTGTGTAAACATCTCACTCAGCACAGGGTCAGCTCTGTTTAACAGTAAAACACCACACACACAACTCATTTACACTACACACACGCACACACACACCTGATTTACACCACACACACAACCGATTTACACTACACACACACAACTGATTTACACCACATACACACACACACACACACACACACACAACTGATTTACACCACACACAAAACTAATTCTCACCACACACACACGCATGATTTACACCACACACACACATCTAATTTACACCACACACACAACTGATTTACAACCCACATATACAACTAATTCTCACCACACACACACATGATTTACGCCACACACAACTGATTTACACAAAACACACACACACCTGATTTACACCACACACACACACACACACACAAACAACTGATTTACACAAAACACACACACCTGATTTGCACCACACACACAACTGATTTACACCACACACACACACTCACACACACACAACTGATTTAAACCACACACACACACACACACACACACACACACACACACACACACACACACACAACTGATTTACACCACACACACACACACACACACACACACACAACTGATTTATACCTCACACACACAACTGATTTACACCACACACACAACTGATTTACACCACACACACACACACACACACACACACACACACAACTGATTTATACCTCACACACACAACTGATTTACACCACACACACACAACTGATTTACACCACACACACACATACAACTGATTTTCACCACACACACACACATACAACTGATTTTCACCACACACACACACACACACACACACACACAACTGATTTTCACCACACACACACACACACACACACACACACACAACTGATTTACACCAGAAACAAAGGAAGGAAAGCGCAGAGCAAATGAAAGTACTGAAGGAATGGAAGGATGTAGGAGAAGATGCTGAATCCAACAGCACTGTAGTGTCTGTTCTTTTGTACATGAATTGCCCCCCAAAAAAAATCTAACAACATGAAGGTCAGCGGGTCAGGCTACATTAGTGTTAATCGAACGTCTCACTCTGTAGCGTCTCTGAACAAACGTGACCAGAGCAGTGATCACATGACTGATGTTTTAATGCAGGACATTTCTACTGTGTACTCTGTGTGTCAGCTGTTTGTTTACTCGTACAAACGCCTCTGATGGTGATTTATGATGATTACAGACATCCTCAAGACAAAAGCCGTCACTAATAGTCCCATTAGTTCCGATCCAGACTCCACTTCTGCGTAGTGAGCTTTAATAAGTTTCTCTCGGGACTCGCTGTAGGTTTGCCTGCGTTAGAAAACTAGCTGTTCCGTCGTTTATCCATTTATAGTTACTGTCAACTATAACGTTCAACGTCTCCATCACAAGAGCAAGAACCATAAAGAACCATAAAGAAATAGACAAATATTAAACGTGTGAAGAACGTCGTAAGTTCAGAACAAAGCTTAAAACGTCAAATGTGCAACAGTCTGGAAGGAAGATATGAGTTGGGAATAGAAAAACAAAGAGAAAAGAATAAAACACCGAATACCGTCAGAGCTGTCGTTATAGAGACGACTCCTTCTGACCAATCAGAGTCCGGAACTCAGCAGCGCAGTGGTTTAAAGGTGCGGTGCACGATGTTTGAAAGCCAATGTTGACATTTGAAATCAGCAAAACAAACACGCCCCTAACCCAAATGGGTGTCACCCACTGTTTCGATAGCTCCGCCCCACACGTACATACAGTATGTAACCTAGGCAACTATTATCGTGGAACCTGCTGGGGCGGCTGGCCGAGGGTATATTTTTATCAGTAAATGAACACAATGAGTAACACTATGGTGATACAGATGTGTTTCTGTAGTACTGTGTGTTGTAGCGTGAGGTTTATCTCCGTTTCACGCCGAAGACGTTCAGTTCTCTCCAGCGCTGGAAAGCTGATCCTATATTAACACGTCCTACTTCTTGTCCTTATCGTAAGTCTTTCTTCACTTTCTGTCTTTGTTTTTATCCTCCATGTCAATGTTAAAACCGCTTTCTGCTAACGTCACACACGCGCCCCGAACACTCTCTCCGCCCATATCGACAAGACCCGCCCCTTTCTGCTCATTGGCTACACGTTAGTTTTGTTTGTCGGCCCGACTCGGTTTTCCGAAGCGATTCTCAAACATCGTGCACCCCGACTTTAAATTGAGAGAGATTGTATGTTGCTCTAATTCTGTAATTAGCCACATTTAACATAAAGGAAAGATACTTGAATACGATCTCAGCGAGGTTTCCTGTGGCTGTACGATCTGTTAGTCTTCTACACCAGCGTTTCCCTTTCACTTGTCGTGTCTTGCCTAAAAACCCGAGGAAGCCTGGTTTAATCTGTGTGCAGGGATTAAGCTCAAGTGCAGTGTGAAGTCATGGCCGTGACTCACTGTGCAGTCCTGATCCTCTAATCTTGAAGGTTGTGCTTGAGCACAGCGGTTAACCCGACCGAGCGGCACACAGGATGGACGGAGCACTTTGAAGCCTTTGGGGGCAGAAACCGCCTCCTGTGCAGATCCTGGATCGGCTGATCCATCCGTGCTAATGAGGCAGACTTAAAGTGGTGAGAGGGAAAGCTGATCCTGAGTCAGTGTTATAGATCCTCCCTGAAGCTTTGAAGCCTTTAAGAGCAGCTGGAAATGGCTACTAGGGAGGGCTTGACCTTTAACTATCCCTGTTATTCACTCGGATCCTCTGATCGTCATCCAACCGACCCGGTTTACAGTTACACCACGTGCTCAAATGCTTCATTTCTCTTACCTGATGATTCTGATAATACAGATGAAGTTTTTTTGGGTGTGTTTACTGTAAACAGAGACTCTTGTCAATGTTTCTGTATAAAAAGGATTCAGGGGTGGGGCTACACCTGAGCTCGGGCAGTGACGTCGTTAAGAGGCATTATATCTTTGATCTAATCACATCTAAGATCAAGGTTCACCTGGAAACCTTTTAAGTCTATTAGGCTAACTAGCTAGTTAACTGATCTAACGCTGATGAACGTGACTTTAATCTGATATATTTTTTGTTATATTGTTTTTATGTGTTTTATAAGGTGTGAAGGATGTGTTAGGGTTAGGGTTAGGGGTTAGGGTTAGGGTTAGGGGTCGAGGTATTTGACCACTGCTAGGAAGGTCATGAGTTTTTAAAGTCTACCAAGTGTGGACCACATTTAACCCTCAATAGCTCAGTTGTGTATATATATATATATATAAAAGGACATCTAAGGGTGTCTACCAAATGCTGTACGTGTGTGTTATTTGATGTAATGGCTCTTTGGTCTCTTGTGTCTTTAGTGTGTTATTTGGTTTCTTTAGCGTATCGTTTGGTGTCTGGGTTCTTTAGCGTATCGTTTGGTGTCTGGGTTCTTTAGCGTATCGTTTGGTGTCTGGGTTCTTTAGCGTATCGTTTGGTGTCTGGGTTCTTTAGTGTATCGTTTGGTGTGTGGGTTCTTTAGCGTGTCGTTTGGTGTGTGGGTTCTTTAGCGTATCGTTTGGTGTGTGGGTTCTTTAGCGTGTCGTTTGGTGCGTGGGTTCTTTAGCGTATCGTTTGGTGTGTGGGTTCTTTAGCGTATCGTTTGGTGTGTGGGTTCTTTAGCGTGTCGTTTGGTGCGTGGGTTCTTTAGCGTATCGTTTGGTGTGTGGGTTCTTTAGCGTATCGTTTGGTGTGTGGGTTCTTTAGCGTGTCGTTTGGTGCGTGGGTTCTTTAGCGTATCGTTTGGTGTCTGGGTTCTTTAGCGTATCGGTTGGTGTCTGGGTTCTTTAGCGTATCGTTTGGTGTCTGGGTTCTTTAGTGTATCGTTTGGTGTCTGGGTTCTTTAGCGTATCGGTTGGTGTCTGGGTTCTTTAGCGTGTCGTTTGGTGCCTGGGTTCTTTAGCGTATCGTTTGGTGCGTGGGTTCTTTAGCGTATCGGTTGGTATCTGGGTTCTTTAGCGTATCGTTTGGTGCCTGGGTTCTTTAGCGTATCGTTTGGTGTGTGGGTTCTTTAGCGTATCGGTTGGTATCTGGGTTCTTTAGGGTATCGGTTGGTGTCTGGGTTCTTTAGCGTATCGTTTGGTGTCTGGGTTCTTTAGCATATTGTTTGGTGCCTGGGTTCTTTAGCATATCGTTTGGTGTGTGGGTTCTTTAGCGTACCGTTTGGTGTCTGGGTTCTTTAGCGTATCGTTTGGTGTGTGGGTTCTTTAGCGTATCGTTTGGTGTGTGGGTTCTTTAGCGTATCGTTTGGTGTGTGGGTTCTTTAGCGTATCGTTTGGTGTGTGGGTTCTTTAGCGTATCGTTTGGTGTGTGGGTTCTTTAGCGTATCGTTTGGTGTGTGGGTTCTTTAGCGTATCGGTTGGTGCCTGGGTTCTTATTCCTCTCTGTTCTATTTACTCTCCTTCTGTACTCTCCTTGTGCACTAATCCTTTGTGAGAACCTGATGAATCAGAGAGTAAGTGAGAGGTACAGCATGACTCACTATGTTATAATCATTAATTACTGTTAGTGGTTCACTTCCACACATCTTGGTTGCGGAAAGTCATTCTGCACTTTATAATTTACACTAATCCAAGTTCCTGCTAAACACCCAGAGCAATATCCTTCCTTCCATGATAATAATAGCTATTGTGGGTTCAACACTGCAGGAGTTCTTTACCACAATTAACCCATAATGACTGCTTCTAAGAACAGAGTCAGTTCGTACAGTGCTCTACTGTATGTGTGCAGTTTCTCAGCGTATTTAAGATGACGTAGCATGAATTTATATGAGACGGTGTATGGCATACAGTGCTAGGGGCTAGGGCTCATGGCCCCTCTGAGACGGCATGTGAAGTATCTGAGATGGTATATGGTGTATGACATGTCTGAGCTATTAACAGGTATCTGACATGCTAAATGGTCGTATCTGCGATGGTGTATGACATATCCGAGATGGTGTATGACGTATCTGAGATGGTGTATGACGTATCTGAGATGGTGTATAACGTGTCTGAGATTATGTATGATGTATCTGAGATGGTGTATGACGTATCCGAGATGGTGTATGACGTGTCTGAGATGGTGTATAACGTGTCTGAGATGGTGTATGACGTATCTGAGATGGTGTATGACGTATCTGAGATGGTGTATGACGTATCTGAGAGGGTGTATGACGTGTCTGAGATGGTGTATGACGTGTCTGAGATGGTGTATGACGTATCTGAGATGGTGTATGACGTATCTGAGATGGTGTATGACGTATCTGAGAGGGTGTATGACGTATCTGAGATGGTGTATGACGTGTCTGAGATGGTGTATGACGTGTCTGAGAGGGTGTATGACGTGTCTGAGATGGTGTATGACGTATCTGAGATGGTGTATGACGTATCTGAGATGGTGTATGACGTATCTGAGATGGTGTATGACGTATCTGAGATGGTGTATGACGTGTCTGAGATGGTGTATGACGTATCTGAGATGGTGTATGACGTATCTGAGATGGTGTATGACGTATCTGAGATGGTGTATGACGTGTCTGAGATGGTTTTTCAGTTGAAACACAAATGTATATAGTCATTGTTCTAAAAAAAATATGATGTCTGTAGATTTCTTCGACATAGCATAACGTTTTCTACGACTAATGGAATTTCTTCTTTGGTAGATCATTTAAGTGCAGCCTTTTTTTGTTCCCCCAACTTTCCACAGTCCTACCTGAGATCAGCTTTGGGCTTTGACATTGTGCTGAATGACGTTAGACATATGCAGACATGTAAGGGAGAAGTAAAACCGCTAATCCAGCCTGGTTAGACAAGAAAAAAGCTACTGTATTACAGCTTAGACACCACGTTCTCAAACAGAGCACACCCTGAACATCTTTGTCAAACACACACACACACACACACACTTTTCAGTTTGCAGCTATGGTCTAACTATATAGTGATCCATTTAGACATTAGAACTAATTGCCTTGCTCATGAAAAGGAGGCAGAAAGGTGAAAGGTGATGGGATTAGAGTCGACATTGTGGTGAAAGCGATGCATTGTTGCCTTTGCTTGACTTCCTCTGTATGCAAATGGAGATGGTGCAGCTCTGTAAGAACGCCTGTGAAGCCTTTGATGAAACGATGCAGAGCTCTGACCTTCATGTATGGTTTCAGTGCTCTGTGTAGGATATGAACACACCTGTGTTTGCTCAGCAGGCTTTTCCTCTCTTCCTCTCACAAACGTCAAACGGCCTTCTCTCTCTCTCTCTTTCTCTCTCTTTCTCTCTCGCTCTCTCTATCTCGCTCTCTAAGTAAATCCGTTTGTGTTCAGCTATTAATTTGCAAATATTTTCTCCTCAACCTTTAATTCCTCCATGTGCTCTGATCCCCATCCTGAGACCAAAGGGTAGCTCTGGGTTTAGCATCATATCCTTCTCTCTGCTAGTCAAGGGTGAGTTTATTACATGTCATAAAGCACAAGTCCTTTATAAACACTTTCCAGTCTCTGGTAGAACCTGGTACAGTACCTTGATCTTTCTCTGGACTTTCCACAACAAACACCAAAATGTAAGCTAATAAACATTAGAGATGGTCAAGCCAAAAATATCCATGCTACACCCTAGACGCTACACCCTAGATGCTACACCCTACAGCCCTATACCCTACAACCACACACTTTATATTAGAATCAGAATCAGAAAGATCTTTATTGCCAGACATGTTTTCACATGCGAGGAATTTGTTTTAGTGACAGAAGCTCCACAGTGTAACAGAATGACATATACTATATAGGCAAAATTGTACTGTATGTACACATGTACAGGTTGACCAGATGTGCAAGTGTGAAAATGTGCAATTGAAGTATACATTATGTACAATTTGTATGTACAAGTGTGCAATTGTGAAATGTGCAACGAGAAGTGTTCATCAGATGGATTGCCTGAGGGAAGAAACTGTTCCTATGTCTGGTCGTTCTAGTGATCAGGGCTCTGTAGTGTCGACCAGATGGCAACAGTTCAAAGAGGGAGTGTGCTGGATGTTATGGGTCCAGAGTGATTGTGCTGGATGTGAGGGGTCCTGAGTGTTTGCTGGATGTGAGGGGTCCTGAGTGAGTGTGCCGGATGTGAGGGGTCCAGAGTGATTGTGCTGGATGTGAGGGGTCCTGTGTGATTGTGCTGGATGTGAGGGGTCCTGATTGAGTGGACTGGATGTGAGGGGTCCAGAGTGAGTGTGCTGGATGTGAGGGGTCCTGAGTGATTGTGCTGGATGTTATGGGTCCTGAGTGATTGTGCTGGATGTTATGGGTCCAGAGTGATTGTGCTGGATGTGAGGGGTCCTGAGTGATTGTACTGGATGTGAGGGGTCCTGAGTGAGTGTGCTGGATGTGAGGGGTCCTGAGTGATTGTGCTGGATGTTAGGGGTCCAGAGTGATTGTGCTGGATGTGAGGGGTCCTGAGTGAGTGTACTGGATGTGAGGGGTCCTGAGTGAGTGTGCTGGATGTGAGGGGTCCTGAGTGAGTGTGCTGGATGTGAGGGGTCCTGAGTGAGTGGACTGGATGTGAGGGGTCCAGAGTGAGTGTGCTGGATGTGAGGGGTCCTGAGTGATTGTGCTGGATGTTATGGGTCCTGAGTGATTGTGCTGGATGTTATGGGTCCAGAGTGATTGTGCTGGATGTGAGGGGTCTTTAGTGAGTGTGCTGGATGTGAGGCGTCCTGAGTGATTGTGCTGGATGTGAGGGGTCCTGAGTGAGTGGACTGGATTTGAGGGGTCCAGAGTGAGTGTGCTGGATGTGAGGGGTCCTGAGTGATTGTGCTGGATGTTAGGGGTCCTGAGTGATTGTGCTGGATGTTATGGGTCCAGAGTGATTGTGCTGGATGTGAGGGGTCTTGAGTGAGTGTGCTGGATGTGAGGGGTCCTGAGTGAGTGTGCTGGATGTGAGGGGTCCAGAGTGATTGTGCTGGATGTTAGGGGTCCTGAGTGATTGTGCTGGATGTTAGGGGTCCTGAGTGATTGTGATGGATGTGAGGGGTCCTGAGTGATTGTGCTGGATGTGAGGGGTCCAGAGTGATTGTGCTGGATGTGAGGGGTCCTGAGTGATTGTGCTGGATGTGAGGGGTCCAGAGTGTGTGTGCTGGATGTGAGGGGTCCTGAGTGATTGTGCTGGATGTGAGGGGTCCTGAGTGAGTGTGCTGGATGTGAGGGGTCCAGAGTGAGTGTGCTGGATGTGAGGGGTCCTGAGTGAGTGTGCTGGATGTGAGGGGTCCTGAGTGAGTGTACTGGATGTGAGGGGTCCTGAGTGAGTGTGCTGGATGTGAGGGGTCCTGAGTGAGTGTGCTGGATGTGAGGGGTCCTGAGTGAGTGTACTGGATGTGAGGGGTCCTGAGTGAGTGTGCTGGATGTGAGGGGTCCTGAGTGTGTGTGCAGGATGTGAGGGGTCCAGAGTGAGTGTGCTGGATGTGAGAGGTCCTGAGTGATTGTGCTGGATGTGAGGGGTCCTGAGTGAGTCTGCTGGATGTGAGGGGTCCTGAGTGAGCGTGCTGGATGTGAGGGGTCCAGTGTGAGTGTGCTGGATGTGAGGGGTCCAGAGTGATTGACTGCCCTTTTGCTCACTCTGGAGAAGTACAGATCTTGGAGAGTGGGGAGAGTTGTGCCAATGATTCCCTCAGCAGTCCGGACTCCCCTCTGTAGTCTCCTGAGGTCAGATTGGGTAGCTGAGCTGAACCAAACAGTCACTGAGGTGCAGAGAATGTATTCAATGATGGCAGTGCAGAACTGTTTCAGAAGATCCTGTGGCACATTGAACTTCCTCAGCTTCCTCAATCCTTCACCCTATAAAGCTATACCCCACAACCCTACACCTTTCAGCCTTACACCCTAAACCCTACAACCCCACACCCTAGATCTTTCACCCTATAAACCTACACCATACAACCCCACACCCTACATCCTACACCCTACAACCCAACATCCTACAACCTACCCCCTAGTACCTACCCCCTACAACCCTACACCCTACAACCACACACCCTAGATCTTTCACCCTATAAACCTACACCACACAACCCCACACCCTACATCCTACACCCTAAAACCCAACATCCTACAACCTACCCCCTAGTACCTACCCCCTACAACCCTACAACCACACATCCTAGATCTTTCACCCTATAAACCTACACCATACAACCCCACACCCTACATCCTACACCCTACAACCCAACATCCTACAACCTACCCCCTAGTAACTACCCCCTACAATCTACAACCACACACCCTAGATCTTTCACAATATAAACCTACACCATACAACCCCACACACTACATCCTACATACTACAACCCAACAACCTAAACCCTACACCCTACAACCTTACACACACAACCCTACACCCTACATCTTTCACCCTACAACCCGACATCCTAAACACTACACCCTACAACCCTACATGTTACAGCTCTAGACCATACAATCTAACCCTACTACCTAC
>NC_062525.1:2492256-2547256 GCF_022655615.1 Tachysurus fulvidraco
CTGGTGTTTATAATGATTTATAATCCCACTCTCAGTGTTTATAATTATTTATAATCCCACTATAAGTGTTTATAATGATTTATAATCCCACTCAGTGTTTATAATGATATATAATCATACTCGGTGTTAATAATGAATTATATTCCCACTCTCAGTGTTTATAATGATTTATAATCCCACTCTCAGTGTTAATAATGGTTTATAAACCCACTCAGTGTTAATAATGATTTATAATACCACTATGTGTTTATAATGATTTATAATCCCACTCTCAGTGTTTATAATGATTGTTAAAAGCACTATACCAGTCATACTTTGACATTGAGGCTTATAATGTCTACATGCTAGATAAATCCTGAACTCTGGATCGTAAACACTGTTCGATTCACTCAGTAAATAGTGAGGATCAGAATAAGGCAGCGTGAGCATCACATCACACGGCTGTGTGTTATAGCTGGACGGCTGTTATTGTCTTGGCCACACTACAGAGAGTGGTGGGTGGAATCTCCAAGCTTATTGTGTGTGTGTGTGTGTGTGCGCTTGTGTGTGTGTGTGTTCGTTGGAAGGCAGATGGCAGATATGTTGATTATGTAACGAACACAAACACTAATGAATAGAGTTGTAGCACTGACCTGTTCCACATGAGCTTTACCCTAAACATCACCACTCAGATCCTGCAGTCTAACCGTGTTAATGCAGAACCTGAGCATTTATATAACTGTGTGTATTAATGCTCAGATATGTCCTGTGTACGAAAGGCCAGTACGTAATAAACTCAACCTCAATCCATGAGTTAATCCATATCCATAACTTCATTAAGAGGCCACGCCCCCTTCAATGTAAATGACAGAGGCCACGCCTCCTTCACTGAGACTGACAGATACAGAAGCCACGCCTCCTTCACTGAGACTGTATCTCTCTATATATGTCTCTTTGATTCTCTCCGTCTCTGTTCATTCCTCTACAGTGTCTCTTTGTTCAGGTGTCATGGACGTTACCGACACTTGGCCTCAAAGGCAGTGTGTGTCACACACACACACACAAAGCAGTAACAGTAGACACACTGTGCTGACATTTGCATGGTCACAGACTTGGCTATTTGTCTATTATTCATGTAGAGTACACACACACAGACACACACACACACATACACACACACACACACACTTTGTGTCCAATTTTGTCGTGTCCATTTGCATGCATTCTATAACTGTGTGTTATCTGACTGGAGAGGAAGAGATGTGTGTGTGTGTGTGTGTAGTCCCATTCCTTGCCAGCTGATTACACACTGATTTCACATTCGTCACTGAACAGCAATGACAAACACACACACACACACACTTTTTTTAAAAGCAGACAACTTGATGTCCAACAAAACAATAGATGGAGATTAGACACACACACACACACACACACACACACACACACACACACACACACACACACACACACACACACACTATCTCTCTCAAGGAAAGTCTTTGTTGCCTAAACCTGTTGGGACACCTTTGTGTGAGAAGCAAAAACACACACACAAAAACACACATACTTCACACTACACACACACACCCACACACACTTATCTGCTGGTCTCACATCCTTCCAGAGTGAAGTTCCTTTTGTTTTTGGTTCAGTGGTTTAGTATAAACACACACACACACACACACACACACAAGATAGTGTGTCTGATAGCATCATACCGCTCCACCCTTATGTTTATTGATATTTTTACCGTGTATGTTGTAGGCCAACACGCTACACACACTGAACTACATCATGTAACATATTTATTATGCTGTAGAACCCAGTTTGTGTGTGTGTGTGTGTGTGTGTGTGTGTGTGTGTGTGTGTGTGTGTGAGAGTGAGAGAGATACACTGCCACATATACATTTGTTAAACACACCCATGTAATCAAAGCTTGTTTTTCTGATAGCTTGAATGTTTAAACCGATTTAGACCTGTGTGTGTGTGTGTGTGTGTGTGTGTGTGTGTGTAAGGGTGTGTGATACATGGGTGACTGATAGGTGTTTGTTGTTGCCCAGGTGTGTCCTGATAGATTAATTGTTTAATTGTTCTGCTCTTGGTTTGACTCCTGGGCTTCATGTGTGACGACTGCGTTTAAATAAAACAAAAGGTTAAACCCACATGAGGACCAGAGAGCCGTCTCCGGGACAAAAACAAACCCTTATCGTATATAAGGACCTGTCTTTTTTCTCCATTTGATAACAATGTCACATAAGGGAAGTGGAATCTTGTACATTTATTACTCGAGTGTCATGACACATCTCTCTCCCGCCCCCCCCCTCCCTCCCTCCCCTCTGTGTGTAGGCCAAGTGATGAGAAACACCCCACAGTTACTGCTGATGGATATGTGGACAATCTGTCCTGTGCTGTGGACACCATCCTGAAACACCGCCGTGTTTAGACACGAACTCGTCCAGTCATCGTGTGTCTGCCATTACCATCTGTGGTCTTCCTATTTGTATCGATGGAACTATAAATGTATTGATGATATGAATAAAATGTGTATTATACCGATTTAAAGGAACGTTACTCTGGCTTAAAGGGATATGATACAAGTTTAAAGGGGTTTTCTGTTACACCTGAGCTAGCGTTCGACTAGCCGGATTTGCTCGTTTTGCTAATGTTAGCAGTAATGTTAGAGTGTGTGTGTGTGTGTGTGTGTGTGTGAGAGAGTGTGTGTGTGTGTGTGTGTGTGTGTGTGTGTGTGTGTGTGTGTGTGTGTGTGTGTGAGAGAGAGAGTGAGTGTGGGTGTGTGGGTGAGAGAGTGTGTGTGTGTGTGAGGGAGAGAGAGAGAGAGAGAGAGAGAGAGAGAGTGTGGGTGTGTGTGAGAGTGAGTGTGTGGGTGTGTGTGAGAGAGAGTGTGTGTCTGAGAGAGAGAGAGGGTGTGTGTGTGAGAAAGAGAGTGTGGGTGGGTGTGAGAGAGACTGTGTGTCTGAGAGAGAGAGAGAGAGAGAGAGAGAGAGAGAGAGAAAGAAAGAGAGAGAGTGTCTGTGAGAGAGAGAGAGAGAGAGAGAGAGAGGGTGGGTGGGTGAGAGAGAGAGAGAGAGAGAGAGAGAGAGAGAGAGAGAGAGAGAGTGGGTGGGTGTGAGAGAGAGTGTGTGTCTGTGAGAGAGAGAGAGAGAGAGAGAGAGAGAGAGAGAGTAAGTAAACATATAGTTCATCACAATGTTATGATTTTGCCTGGGGAGGTTTCCATAACATAGAGGAATAATCTACTGTATAGTGTGTGTGTGTGTGTGTGTGTGTGTGTGTGTGTGTGTGTGTGTGTGTGTGTGTGTGTATGTGTGTGTGTGCACATGTACGCCAGCAGCTTGTGGAGTAAGAAAATATGCACAATAAATACTTCTTTTTTCAGGTGAACGCAGGTTTTAGGTCCTGCTAAACCACAGACACGGACGTCGACAATCTCCATCACAGAAATTTGAATCATATTTAAACATTTTTTTTTTATAAATACAAGTATGAACTAATAACCTGCTGTGTGTCATTCCGTTATAGTACAACAATCAACACGGGGTCTTCCTGTACCAGCCTGGGGTCCTGCTCCACGGGGTCTTCCTGTACCAGCCTGGGGTCCTGCTCTCTCTTTTTACCTGCTATTGTTTATAGTTAAATTCAGTGTTACCATAGAAACGTTAATTAATTCGATCAGAGCTGCTGTTATAGAAAATCCTTCAAACTTTCTGTCCAATCGGTATTCAGAATTCAGCAGCGCTCCATACGATCCCCATACGATCCCCATACGATCCCCATACGAACCCCATACGAACCCCTTTTCACTTTTCTTAGACAAACACTTCATTATGTCATTTCCTGTTCAGCTTGTGGCCTGTGGGAGCGCAACGGATGCTGCATCATTGCGTGTGCGCATCTTGTTGTTTTTTCTCAGTAATCCAGCTACACTTAACAGTCAAGAGCTAAATCACAATAATACGGTTTCAAACACAACCCCTGATACTGTACACTGAAGAACTAAATCACACACACACACACACACACACACACACACACACACACACACACGCACACATTATCATCGTTAATGTGCTACACGCACGCATACCTGACTCCACAACACACACTGCAGTGTCTTGCTAGCTCCTGCAGCTCCTGAACGCTTCCTGCCAAACAGGAAATGTGTGTGTGTGTGTGTGTGTTCATGTGTGTGTTGGTGGAAACACACACACCTGCATTTGGGAGAGGCAGGTAACCTATAGCAACACCGAGCAGCTTGGAAAACACTGAGTAGTGTTATAGACAATTTCTGTTTCTCTCTCTGTCTCTGAAGCTACGGACCCTTTAATTATTCAACGAACCCTTAAAGGGCTATTTTATAAGTCCGCTAAATACATTGAAGCAAAATGTTAAACACCTGCTGGGTTCTAGGTATTAAGACGTTAGTGTGTGTGAGAGAGTTGGTGTGTGTGAGAGTGATGGTGTGTGTTAGTTCTGAACCAGTTAGTGTGTTAGTCAGACTTCATTCAGGTAGTGAATTCACACCCTTTAACTCCACAATCTGTCAATCAATGACATGACTTTAGAGCTACACACACAAAAATAGTGAAGGAGCCCGAGGCTGAGAAAACAGCCCCAGGTGTAGGACAGATCAGACCCTGGAAGGATAGAAGAAGCCCCAGGCTAGGCAGAACAGACTCCAGTCTGGTTGGTGGATTGGAAAATGTGGCCCCAGAATAGAAAGGAAAGAAGCACGTTGCTTGACAGAAGAAGCCTCAGACTATCCAGTAGGGCGGAGCCTGTATGAAGAATAAAAGACACCCCATGATGATAGAAGAAGACTAGAAGGAAGAACACACACAGAAAAAAGAACCTACTGCATGGACAGAAAAAAAACCCAAGCTGGAAAGAAGAGGCCACAGTCTAACTAGAGGAAGGGACGCCCAGGCTGAGCAAATGAGACCCCTAGTGCCCCTTTTACCACCAGAAAGAACCGGGAGCTGATTCAGAGCTAGCGCTGGTGCTGGTTCAGAGTTTGTTCCACTGGTGAACCTTCTAAGAACCGGTTTGCCTTTCCATCGGTTAGAGAGCATCACAGAGCCGAGTGTGACGTCACTGTATACGTGTCACGTTACACAGCAACGTTAGCACAGCAGCAACAAACACAAACACAACATCAACAATGGTGGATGTTGCTTTACTGTTAATGCTCATGGCTTTGTGAACCTACATTAACACCCAAACGCGGCGAATCCGACGTGTACGTGCGGCTCCGTGTAATCTGTATAAACGGATAATTTTGTCATTAACACAGAAAAACTTTAGCCTTAGCATGTAGCTACCTACTATCATGTGTGCTGATAATGTATCATATTGAGGTAAAGTAAAAGTGTATTAGCATTAGCATACATTAGCATACTTAAGGTACATTATCGACGGGCAGTAGCCCCGTCCACAGCCCCGTCCACAGCCCTGCATGCAAGCGGTTCTTAAGTCTAGACCAGCAGCGTTTTGGTGCTACTTAAGAACCACTTTTCCTGGTTCAGAGCCGGTGCTTTGGCGGTCGAAAAAGAAAGAACTGGTTCTAAATTAGGCTCCGAACCTGCACTCAAACTGCCTCGGTGGAAAAGGGGCACAAGATGTCCAGAAACGTCTACAGGTTATAAGAACAAAGTTCCAGTCTGAAAAAGAGAAGCTCCAGGATGGCCATAAAAGACTGGATATATTTAGGCTAGATATTAGATGTCAAACTGGACAGAAGAAGCTCTCAGCCTGAACAGCAGATGGACCCAAGATGGATGGAAGGAGCTCCAGGCTACTACAGAAAGAAGCCCCAGGCTACAGAAAGAAGCCCCAGACTTGTACAAAAGAATGGCTACAGGTTGGGCAATGACGAGGTGGCTCCAGGTCAAGCAACAGCGCACTGTCCCCAGGTGTTAACATTAGATGTAATTCAAGTTTAAATGCTTTATAAGCAGAATAAAATGAAGAAGCTCTTAATTATGTTTCTCTCATTTTCATTTCCTACTTCCATCAGGACGATGTACGAGCCTGAGAAAGAACTTTGTGACTCAGTTTTCAAGCAGAAAATCAAAGTTACTTTTATACTGCTGTAAAAGTCGAGCAGATGGTGCGTGGGCGATGAGACAGAACATCAGTACAGTAGTGAGTGCTGCAGGAAGGTTAAAGGCAGTTGCAGAAAGAGCAGTCGTAACCCTGAGACAATAACACAGCTCTGTTCCACAATGATCTCTGGCCTGAATGTCGCAGTGTTTGACGCAACGCAGAAAATTCTACATTATCTTTTCAGCCATGGTACAGACTGACATGGCACGACCACACACCCACCACAACGACCTCCGGGGGTAGAGGAAAGCTCTGTGTGTGTGTAGGAAAGAAGAACATATAAAGAGTATTAGGTTACACCCTGAAAAACACTTGTTCTCTGCAGAGTTCCAGAACCTGCAGCGCTTAAACAAAGGACTAATAACCTCACTAATAATCTCAACATGCTACAATACTCATATCCTATAAATCCACCACCAAATGTACAAAGGAGCCTCTTTCAGCTCTGTTGGTTTATATATGCAGACCTGATAAAACACCATTTGGTCCTCATCCTTGGCCTTAAACTTATTGTATAAATAAATAAATAAATAAATAAGGGAACAAGTCAAAATACCTTCTAGTCGTTGTATTAATTCTCAAATACTTTGCAAAATCACTTAGCCATCGTATTCGCACCGATGCTAACATCATTAATCAGTAATGAGATGAGATTCGTAACGATATCACACTAATGAGAATCTCAGTTGGACGGACAGACAACCTGAAAACTTAATCCCTACCCGCTAGAACAAAAATAAGCTTAGATTCTGTAAACCATTCATTCATTCATTCATTCATCTTCTACCGCTTATCCGAACTTCTCTGGTCACGGGGAGCCTGTGCCTATCTCAGGCGTCATCGGGCATCAAGGCAGGATACACCCTGGACGGAGTGCCAACACATCGCAGGGCACACACACACACACTCTCATTCACTCACACATTCACACACTATGGACAATTTTCCAGAGATGCCAATCAACCTACCATGTATGTCTTTGGACCGAGGGAGGAAACCGGAGTACCCGGAGGAAACCCACGAGGCACGTGGAGAACATGCAAACTCCACACACACAAGGCGGTGGTGGGAATCGAACCCCCGACCCTGGAGGTGTGAGGCGAACGTGCTAATCACCATACGGTATGTAAAACCCCAAGTCAACAAAATCCATCAATTTGCAGTGAGAACGATCCTTAAGGAATAGAATGCTTCCCTGGGAAAAAGACACTTTCGAACGGTTTGCAATGACCTCTTAAAAACTGGTCTGAAAAAAAAAAAGAACTCTGTACAGACGAGGTACGTCGGAGATGTTCGGTCATCCTTTGCAGCACCATTTACAGTGAAAGCCAAATGCAGTGTATCACCACAAACACCTCACACCACTGTCAATCATCATGGTGCAGGGGTGATGATTTGGGTGTGTGTTGGTGACAACCACAAGTCCAGGGCATCTCACAGTCATTGTGACAACAGAGAACTAAAAGTAGGCCAAAGGTCTAGATCAGGAGTTGCTCTCGAGGTTTGATGACGGAATGAAAGAAGCTTCAAACTGGATAGCAAAATGCTAGAAATCCCAGGTTGGTCATGTGGATAGAAGAAGCTTCACAACCAACAGTGGAATGGTAGAAACCCCCAGTCTGGATATCTACATCTAAAAATCTTTAAAGGAAATAAGCGGCCACACAAAGTGGGTTTAAGCGTCTTTATGTTTCTCAGTTCCTCTTAAGTATGGAGGAAGTCATCTGTAAATGATTCATAACCTCCCACACACAGCTCTCTCACTCCACCAAGAATATCCTGTTTTTATCATCACTTCGTTTGATTAAAAAGATAAACGAAACATTCTGTGATCTTTCTCCCCTTACTTTCTCTATGCATGGTCAGAAACAGGTTTTACAGCATATCTAGTTTGTAACCTAGTTTAACCGAGTTCCTAAGCTGGATTAAAAAAAGAATACAGTATAGAAGCTGAGCTGAATCTCAAGCCCCAGTCGATAATAGAAGCCCCGGACCATACAAGAGAACATGCCCCAGTCGATAATAGAAGCCCCGGACCATACAAGAGAACATGCCCCAGTCGATAATAGAAGCCCCGGACCATACAAGAGAACATGCCCCAGTCTGGATAATAGAAGCCCCGGACCATACAAGAGAACATGCCCCAGTCGATAATAGAAGCCCCGGACCATACAAGAGAACATGCCCCAGTCTGGATAATAGAAGCCCCGGACCACACTAGAGAACATGCCCCAGTCTGGATAATAGAAGCCCCGGACCATACAAGAGAACATGCCCCAGTCTGGATAATAGAAGCCCCGGACCATACAAGAGAACATGCCCCAGTCTGGATAATAGAAGCCCCGGACCATACAAGAGAACATGCCCCAGTCTGGATAATAGAAGCCCCGGACCACACTAGAGAACATGCCCCAGTCTGGATAATAGAAGCCCCGGACCATACAAGAGAACATGCCCCAGTCTGGATAATAGAAGCCCCGGACCATACAAGAGAACATGCCCCAGTCTGGATAATAAAAGCCCCGGACCATACAAGAGAACATGCCCCAGTCTGGATAATAGAAGCCCCGGACCATACTAGAAAACATGCCCCAGTCTGGATAATAGAAGCCCCGGACCATACAAGAGAACATGCCCCAGTCTGGATAATAGAAGCCCCGGACCATACTAGAAAACATGCCCCAGTCTGGATAATAGAAGCCCCGGACCATACAAGAGAACATGCCCCAGTTGATAATAGAAGCCCCGGACCATACAAGAGAACATGCCCCAGTCTGGATAATAGAAGCCCTGGGCTCAGTGTTATGGCTTAAAGGAAATGGCACGAGACTGGATGAGAGGCACTAATCTAGATGAAGGGAGCCTCCGGGTCCACGATGGAATCCCAAGACAGAAGATACTCAAGTTTTCTTGTTCACCCTGAAATCTGTAATTCATACACCTGCCTCTTGAATGTAGCTCAGAGAAGGTTGATAATAATTAAATATCACAGTAGATGACTCAGAACAGGAAGAACAGGAAGTGCAAAATCCTGCAGGTTTTAAAGCAACGGTTCACAAACCTTTCATAAAATATTCAGTTTTCCACAAAGCTGCAGTGTAAACAGGCTGCGAGACCACAGAAGGTCTGTTTACTTCCTACACACACACACACACACACACACACACACGGTGGAGTGTATGGAGCAGTTGAAGAGTTTACAGGCCTGTTTGCATATTTGCTCCTGCTGACTGAGTTCACCAGCTTCATAAAGACTCTTTGTGCAGTGTGTGTGTGTGTGTGTGTGTGTGTGTGTGAGCAGCCATGTTGTCTAGGAACTGGGCAGCACATGAGAACGATATCAGTGGGTCGGGTTACATCGAAA
This sequence comes from Tachysurus fulvidraco, assembly GCF_022655615.1. Classification (NCBI taxonomy): domain Eukaryota; kingdom Metazoa; phylum Chordata; class Actinopteri; order Siluriformes; family Bagridae; genus Tachysurus; species Tachysurus fulvidraco. Next base: position 2,501,726 of record NC_062525.1, read on the forward strand.
TCCTTGAGCGAGCTCAAACGGAGGGCCTCCATACCAACACACACTGTTCTCCCTTAACCCTGTAATACATGCAATTCACTCACAATAATACTGAATACGTCTGTTTTAAACGTTTATACCTTTGACGTATCATATACGGCTGGTACTCCGCTTAATCACACCACGACACTGTTGATTATTTTGCACTTCACTGAGTGTTTTATTCCTTAAAGTTGGGGTCTCCGTTGTTTGAGAAACACTTCAGAAAACTGCTTGGGCCGCCAAACAAAACAAACGTGTAGCCAATGAGCAGAAAGGGGCGTGTCTTGTCGATATGGGCGGAGAGAGTGTTCAGTGCGCATGTGTGACATTAGCAGGAAATGGATTTAACATTGACACGGAGGATAAAAACAAAGAAAGAAAGAGAAGAAAGACTTACGATAAGGCAAGAAGTAGGACGTGTTAATATAGGATCAGCTTTCCAGCGCTGGAGAGAACTGAATGTCTTCAGCATGAAACGGAGATAAACCTCACGCTACAACACACAGTATGACAAAAACACATGTGTATCACCATAGTGTTACTCATTGTGTTTATTTATTGATAAAAATATACCCTCAGTCAGCCGCCCCAGCAGGTTCTACGATAATACTTGTCTGGTGTATATGTGGGCGGAGCTACCAAAACAGGGGTGAGACCCATTTGGGTTAGGGGCGTGTTTGTTTTGGTGATTTCAAATATCAACATTGGCTTTCAAACAACGAAGACCTCACCTTTAAGATGTTTCCCATCATGTCAGTCCAAACCTGTAAGTATAGAATCTCCTATTTAAAATAAATAAAATAGCCTGCTCATGTCAGCAGGACTGGAACTCTGCTAGTTTAACACTGCAGTGGTGCATCTTGGCAACATTGTTGTGACGCGTCTCTGATTTTAGTTGTAGGTCCTAAACGGTTTCCTTTCTAAAAGCGAGAGAACAAGCAATCAAACCAAGTGCCGTTTACTGGGGACACGTTCACACTTCGGGACACTTTAAAATAATCAGTTTTACATTTATGACTCAACGAGTCCACCACCTGGTGTCAAAGCTCTGCCGTTTCTCCGAGAACCAATCGGAACCAAGCAGAAAGGTCATCCACAGCATTTGTTCCTTGTTCACTGAAAAAATCTCTTCAGGTTCTTCTGTGTAAATTTCAGCGACTACCTGGATTTTTTCTTTTACTACGAATACCAAAATGGCTAACTGTACTAGCAATCAGTGTTGTGCTAGTTACTAAAAAAATAGTAACTAGTTATAGTTACAGTTCAAAAATTAAATCAATTACGTTATTGATTATTTACACCAAAAAGGAACGAGTTACTGTTAAAATTAACTTTTTAGTTACTTTTTTAAAGATACGTTTAATGTTCCCATTAATGCCCTTTTATGTGTTATGATCTATACAAACACAAAACCAGACATCCCAAGTGTCCCGGATATTCCGGGAGTCTCCTGCATAGCGGCTCCTTGATGCCCGCAAATTAGTTACAATCTCCCGGAATCTAGAGCGAGTGAGCAAGAGCGCGCATGCGCAACAGAGACAAGTATTCAAGTATGTGCTCCAAACCTTGTAGCGCGCGGTATAAAGGGAGGGGGCCAATCCTGATTGGCCTGTTTCGGTAAGTCAAACAATCAATTGTCAGTGTGGGCGGGCTATGTGTTTCGGAATTACTGCCACACATACTTGAATAAACGGAAACATGCCCACAGCGCGTCTTCGTGTTTACAGGTTGGCATCCACCAATCCTACAATGTATCGCTGCTGTAAACAGGTTAGGCTGTAGGCTACACTTCAGCCAAAATTAATTCATTTAAAAAAGTAAAGGGTAACGCACCATATAGTAACGGGTAACGCACCATATAGTAACGGGTAGCGGAGTTACTTTATTTAAAAAAGTAACAGCGTTAGAGTAATGCGTTACTGCCCAACACTGCTAGCATTCACAGTGCTAACCTGTACTAGCAATCACAGTGCTAACCTGTACTAGCAATCACAGTGCTAACCTGTACTAGCAATCACAGTGCTAACCGCTTCACTACCCTCCCCTGACACCCACCAACTTCTCATACAAATAATAAAAACAATATTAGCATCTACGGCGTTTGGGGGCGGAGTTTACATGGACCGACTAGCTTTGATTAGCCTGTAGAGTAAACCTAGAGCCACGCCCTCCCCGTACTATCAGAGTTTTGGGATGAATAACGTCTTTAAACACAAACACAGACATAAATGAGGCTGCATGCAATTTACAAACACACTTTAAACGCTGTTTATTCGTATAGAAATAAGTACAATTTACGTAACATTTTGTAAAAAGAGGAATTAAACTCTATTAGCTTGAAATTATCATTCAACGTTATTAAAACCTGAAACCCTTTCCAAGCTTTTCACTGTGCGTGTGTAAGGTGTGTGTGGTGTGTGTGTGTGTGCATGTAATGTGTGCATCAATGCCAGTGCAGGTTCATCAGTAAGTCCCCCTTTGTTTACGGGGGTCGGCTCTCGTCCTTATCCTTCCTTTTTCCGTTCCGTCCTTCTTCGATATGCCGCGTACTTTCGGATAAACGGAGCAGAAATAAAAGAATACATCCTTAAAAATATAGTTATATATTTTCACCCCGTTCACTCCTCATTCAGCACAGACAGGCAGGTTGGACTCAGGACGCACGACGTCGTTACATCCTTCCTTTAAAAAAGAAAAAAAAGAAGAAGAAAAAAAAAAGAAAATAGCTACAATATCTGCAACAGAGTGTGAGCAGAACCCCAATATCCCAGAATCCATTTTTTTTTTTTTTCAAGATTCAACCTGAGTCATCCTAATGTCCCACAGTGGCGTATGTGAGCGTCCGTTTGTCCTGAGTCCTATTTTATCCCTCGCTTCAGCTCCCTCCTGCTCCACTCCACACAGCACCATCGCTACAGGAAGCGGAGGGACGCCAGAACGGAGGGTGAGGACATAATGACGTCCTCCGAAACGAACAAGAAGAGTCTTAATTTCTCTCGATTTGCTCGATGTCGAGTTCTCCACCCAACACGTCCCTCCTCAACCCGCATAGCTCCGCCCAGGGAGGCTCTCGCTCCTTCCCACCGGTCCAGTCACCGTTGGTTTCGTCGATGACTGACGAGTTGTCCGTCTCGCTCTGCTGGGCGGGGCTGCAGAAATAGGGCGGGGTCTGGTTTGATTGACAGCAATCCTCGTTGTTAAATCGCAGGCAACTGAGGCTCTGGAAATTCTGTTTCTGTTAGAAAAATCAACATCATCGGTTTACTAACACATCGATATCATCGTGTTAATGACAACTGGAACAAACCATTAATGAATGGGGGGGGGGGTGTCTACAAAACACCAGCTATATTCAGTAAATGAAAATAAGCATCGATGCCATGAGTTAAAGCATTTAGCAGACACTCTAATCCAGAGCGACTTACATGTTCTCATTTTAGCATTTTATCTCATTTTTAGCATCTCATTTTTAGCATCTAATTTTTAGCATCTAATCTAATTTTTAGCATCTAATTTTTAGCATCTAATCTCATTTTTAGCATCTAATTTTTAGCATCTAATCTCATTTTTAGCATCTAATTTTAGCATTTTATCTCATTTTAGCATCTTATCTCATTTTTAGCATCTCATTTTTAGCATTTTATCTCATTTTTAGCATTTTATCTAATTTTTAGCATCTCATTTTTAGCATCTAATTTTAGCATTTTATCCCATTTTTAGCATCTCATCTCATTTTTAGCATCTAATTTTTAGCATCTCATTTTAGCACTTTCTCATTTTTAGCATTTCAAAGCATCAAACTTAATTTCAAGTGCACAGAAGGTTTTCTGCATGACCTTTAACTAATATTGTGCAGGAAGTACGATCTGTGTGGAGTGGTACAGGCCAAACGACGCAGGGAAACTAATCGAAAATAACCAATCAGGTTCAGGACGTAAATGTAAGCGATATAATTAAAACGGAACTCAGCCAGTAAAAAGGGGCGGGACATGTAGGGGTTAGGGGTGTGTTTGGAATATGGAACTACAACAACAAGCAACTGTTTTCAACTAAATACAGAGAAGAAAAATATGTGCTATTTTTTCTCTTGAATCGTTAAACGGTCTAAAAGTAACAGTGATAAGAGAAAAAAGTCTCGTACCGACATTTAACTAAAACCTGCAGGAGAATGTTTGTGTTAAAGCGCACAGGACGGACAGGAAAAGCCAGATCACTCGGATCTACAGGTTTCCCGCTTTTGTTCCACCTCAGCACTTTTATCTGGCTGAACAAAAAGTACATTAATTAAAGTGATCATTGTAAAGAGATGAAGAGTGCTGGGAAAAAATCCTCGATCAAGTCATTCTCATCTCGGAACTGGAGCTACGCCGCTAATCGGCGGCCGAAGCTAGCGGGTCGTCTAGCTAACGCCGTTTATACTCAACAGCCCAATGCATCAGCTTTAGGCCACGCCTTCTACCTGAGCGCCGCTACTCACGTACGTATGTGATAACGTAATATCGATATTGTTGTAGCGTCCCGTGTCTGTGTCTAAACTAGTAACTTCCTAGAAACTGCTCAAGTCGATGGTCATCGTGCTCTTCTGATGGATAGCGCAAAACTGGCCATACTCTCCGAGTGGGCGGGGCAAACTCTCTCCCCCTGTCAATCACAGATCATAGCCCATCATAGCTGTCTTTATGCTCATGTATGTGGAAGAGGGCAGAAAGCTATTCCATCCAAGTGTGTGACGCAGCCTGGCTGGTACCCTTCACTTGCCCCAGGGGGTTTTGTGGAGCAAGAACAGCACATAACAGTAACCAAAAGTACTATAAAGCTCCATGATGCCCCTGAATCCTTTATAATCAATTATTTATTACATTCTAACTGAAATAATAATAAGCTTTAATTATCATCATATCCTGTGACATGAGAAACCGGATCCAAACGGACGACGATACTGGGCCTAAAGCTGAACCTTGAGGGATACCGTAGTTACGCACAGGGAAACTGCATTTATGTGAACAATTTGATTCGTTTTTTTTTGTTTTTTCCCAGCCAGCAGCTCCATCCGGTCTACACAGCACAGATCATTTGTTAATGGCGATGCATGCAAGAGGAAACCGACACCAAGTCACCGTTGTGGAGCGTATAGAGCTCCTTCACCGGGGGGAAACCCCTGTGTACGGGGAACAGAGCCGACTGAAGGAGGGTTTAAATCACCAAACCGTCATGCAATAAAAACTAAACTAACAACAGACAGAGTTACAGGGAGAGGATGTGTGATGGGTGAATACACCTACAGAGAGGTCTTTATGATGACTTTCAGTCATCCTGTTTCACACACACACACACACACAGTCATGTTGCCTTGCTACAGCACCAAAATATTTGGTTTGTAAATCAGGCCATGTTTCACCTCCACTACTGGGCCCCTTACACAAAGAGGAAACACACACACCACACACTCACACACACTTAGTATGTTTGTGTGTAACTAGTAAGACAGATAGAGAAAGCAACAGCTGGAATGACAGGACATCTGGATTCAGTAAAGTGACACCGGAGACAACCAAAAAAGAGAACTAAGTTACATTCATTCATTTTCATGTTCCCTTAGGGCCTTTTTACACCTGGTCACTTCCTGTGTTGTCTCTGATCCCATAGCTGTCTGATTAGTTAAAACTGTCCCATTTACATCAGGCCACATAAACGTGTCTCGGCGAATCGGATATCGAATTGTAACAGAACACACTTTGGTGTTTGCGGTTTTCAGAACGCGATCAAAAAGAAGAAGACGAAAAAACTGGTTACGATGTTTATGCTACAAAACGCAGCCGTTTGCTGCATTTTCGCTGGTGGCAGCAGCGCGTTTTAAGCCCCGACGAGACGCCTGGGTGAAAGATCACCTGCGAGTGACGTAGTTCCGTTTGGGAGGAGTATAGCGCTGACGTATGTGGCTTGAACAACCACATTCATTTACACCTGTCCAGTTTCATCTGTAACGCGTCCCAGACCTCCTCCTGAAGGGGTTTGTACCATCGGGTTTATATCCGTCTCCAAAACGTTTCGGAGGGCATTTAGACCTGGTCTTTTTACCGTCGGGTAGATATCTGATCACAGAAAACGCAGGAAGTGACCAGGTGTAAAAAGTCCCACAGATAATTATGCATATTTACGAACATCACCAAATCATGACACTCCTGGATCAGTGTGTAGCTTCTCGCAGGTATTAAACAATTAAATTATTCTACACAAATGATTTATAACGAGAGGTTCGAGTTCAGAGCTCCGATACGAGCTTTTTTGTGTGGATGTAGGAAACTAATTGTAACGAACAGAGCAGTAGATGAAGAAAAAAATAGGTCGAGTTAACACCCCTCAAGCAGGAGGTTAACACCCTTCCTCTTTCCTAGGGTCACAATACTCACAGACACAAGACAACACGACAGAGTCCTGACTGATCACTTTAAATCACAACATTGGAACAAAGCAAAGTGGAGGAGTGTGTGTGTGTGTGTGTGTGTGTGTGTGCGTGTGTTCTGTATTTCAGCTAAAAATGAGAAAAAGTATGTCATAAACTGTTTCATCTACCGCCTCAAGAATAATGTGGGAAGAGAGGGGGGGGTAGATAGAGAGAGAGAGGAGATGTAGTATACAGGATGAGCTGTAAGACGCGGGCCGAGCTGTAAGACGCAAGACGCGGGCCGAGCTGAGACGCAAGACGCGGGCCGAGCTGTAAGACGCAAGACGCGGGCCGAGCTGTAAGACGCAAGACGCGGGCCGAGCTGTAAGACGCAAGACGCGGGCCGAGCTGTAAGACGCAAGACGCGGGCCGAGCTGTAAGACGCAAGACGCGGGGCGAGCTGTAAGACGCGGGGCGATCTGAGAGACGCAAGACGAGCTGTAAGACGCGGGCCGAGCTGTAAGACGCGGGCCGAGCTGTAAGACGCGGGCCGAGCTGTAAGACGCGGGCCGAGCTGTAAGACGCGGGCCGAGCTGTAAGACGCGGGCCGAGCTGTAAGACGCGGGGCGAGCTGTAAGACGCGGGGCGAGCTGTAAGACGCGGGGCGAGCTGTAAGATCACGGCTGTGCTGCATCACCTGTAGCGGGTACAGACCTGGATGCCTGCTGCTAATTCTCCATAATTACACATTAATCAACACCACAGAAACCACCTTCTCTCTGAAATATCTACCAAAGCCACACCCTCTTTACTAACGACTAAGGCTTGTGACAAAAACACTATCTGGAATAGTGACAATAACTTGCTGCATTAGTCCTGGCTGTAGAAAAGCACTTACTGAAGTCATGTGATACCGGGGGCTCATATTAACGAACACTCCGTGTAGAGTCTCTCCTGGTGACGTAATCCTGAGAATATTCCTAGAAATATGGAGTTTCCCCTTAAAATTAAAGAGAAGATCTGAGTAAAGATAAAAGTTCTCCATAAAGCATCTTAACACCTAAAAGATCTGACGAGGCGTAAGTGTGTTAGGAGACGTGAGGAGGACTGTAAAGAGGATGAAGAGTTTCTTTATCAGAGGAGGAAATGGCTGATGAGTGAAGGAGAAGAAATGCGTTGTATACGACGTTTAATAACGACAGTGAGTTAACGAGACGATACGGATTAGATCACGTAGGATGGTGGGATTTGGGGTCTATTTCAGGTACAAATCCACACCGACGCAGCAGCTACACTCACTTACAGAAGGAGGAGGAGGAGGAGGAGAGACAGACAGGAGGAAGATGCACACTCGCGATGTGAAAGGTCGGGACGTGGCGTGCACACGAGCGTGCAGCGAGCACTTCTGCCTTTCATACTCACTTCTTCCTTTCAGGTTTGGGTGTGAGCTCCGTACACAAAACAAAGAGGTTTCTGTTTTAATCAGACCGAGTCAAAGCGCGTGGGGGGGGGGGGGTGTAATCACAGGCGGAGAGTTAAATAAAAACCACACGGTGAGAAAAAACACACAGAAAAACATTTCAGACTTCAGATTCTAGTTTATTTCCCAGATCAGGACGCTGAACGCTGACACACACACACACACACACAGTGACGCTGACACACACAGACACTGTGAGAGACACACACAGACACTGTGAGAGACACACACAGACACTGTGAGAGACACACACAGACACTGTGAGAGACACACACAGACACTGTGAGAGACACACACAGACACTGTGAGAGACACACACAGACACTGTGAGAGACACACAGACACTGTGAGAGACACACAGACACTGTGAGAGACACACAGACACACGGACACTGAGAGACACACAGACACACACACACACACACAGACACTCAAACAGAGACATGAACGTGCAGAGTAACTTCACATATGTTTTTAAACTTGGCCTCACACTTATCACGTGACCATGAAAGCTAAATCCAAGCCTAAGCATGAACGAGTTCACCAAGTCTGAATTATCATAATCGTCATCATGACAGTTTATTTAATTTTATTTAACGGTTATTCAAAAGGTCGTCGTCCCACTGATGTTTTAGCAAACTGTGTTAATCGGAAACGATCGGTCGTGTTTAATAAAATACAGCTGCCTCGGAAAACAAAACATACACGACGACATCAACAAAGCATCGATAACATCAATTTTGAGTTCTGCTTTAATAGTTTCCCGATCTGTTTTAGTGTTATTTTATGCACCTGAATCCTGATTTTGGACACCGTTCAAAGTTGATGTAAATAACATCTACGACCGAACATGGGCGGAGCTTAAGCTAGTCAACATGAATGGTTATTAGAATAAAGTGAAACGTTCCAGTAAAACCAACGTTCGATACGCTCTAGAAGCTTCAAGCTCACCTGAGTCATCTTAGCCAAATCGAGCGAAGGCCTCTGTTTGTGGGGTTCATCCGGTCGACGACGCTTCATCCCAACTTTCTGGTCGTTTAATACGCAAGGCTGTGACTGGCTCCGTGCAAGTCCTCCTGCATCGGACACGGAGTCTGGAGAACCGGCCTCAGGGAGGGCGTCAATCTCAGCCAGGCAAATCCTCTCGTGAGAATAGCAGAGTTGGTCACGAGTGGCTGTAAAGGACTGAGGAAATGACGTCTCTGGAAGGTTGCACCGTGTGGGGAAGCTGAAACTGGAGCTTCTCTGCATGCTGGAGAAGATGGAAGAGGACGAACATGAAGACGAGGGCTGAATGGCACCCCCACTGTGACAGCGTCGTTTTTCGACGGCTGTCCAAAGGCGCGAGGCCTGTGGACGCCACGGAGAACGCCAGCTAAGCTCGTCCGAGCAGGACCGAGATCGGCACTGTCGCTTGCTGGGAGAAGGCGCTTCGCTCAAGCTCAGGTCCCGGAGAAGGCCGCTGATGGAGCCGGTGCTGCTCGCACCAGAGTCCAACAAACTCTCCAGACTCGATCCCACAGGACGTTGGCCAACGCTGACCAAGTCTGAAAACAAACACAAACAGGGAACCGATAAGAAAAAGAATAAAGAGAAAGTGCCATACATTGTGGATGCTGATCTGCTTCAGCTAGACAGAACATTATGGTAAAACTCTCCCATGTTAACAGTATAATGTGGTTCTATTGGTATAAATATATCACAGCATTTTTATGTTTTTCAAGCAAACACAAAATACGAAGTAGCGACTAAATTCCAAATCAACTGAAAGCTTCGAAAGAAAGTGAGGTTTGCGAATCCAAACAACCCGCCAACTTGGTTACCCAAAATGGCTACCGCAACACAAGGACACCAGATCATCATCATCATCATCTTCCACATCCCAGTTAACCAGTGCTGAGAGGTTGGGCCTGTGGGAAGTGTGGAAGTAAATCAATACCAGAGGAACCCAGTACCAGGTCAGATCTCTTTGCGGTCCTGAATGATACCAACAAGATGGATAAATTATTCCTTAGTTCAAGCCATTTAATTACAATTCTTCCTCTTAGTTTGTGTTTAGTTTACACCTCAGGCATGTGGACAGACCTTTGCTTCGCATACGAAATCATCTCAGGAGGGTAAAGTTCACAGTTCCGCGACTCACGAGTGATGATTACCTGCGAGTTTCATTTCAGGTTTAGAGATGTGTCTCAGCTTATGCTGCACTTCCTGATTGAATTGCCTGGGCTACACCTAGTGCATGTGGACAACGTCTCATCTTCAGACAATCTGAATCATTAGCTAGCGAGCGTTACATGGAATAGATCATATTTTCATGCAAGTCCACACAACTCCATGGTACTCCTCATAATATTGGAGAATTATCCAATATTCAAAATGTGAGTTTAATGGATTAGGAGCAAAGATTAACTGTAAGTCAGGAATTATCAGGAGTTTGTGCATTGTACTGACTTTAGTTTTGCACAGTGGAAGTTTCTGTCATCTAGAAACAAGAACTAACCTTAATGGAGCTGAACGGTGGACTGTGATGGAGGAAACCATCTTGGACCATGTTTAAAATGCAAGTTTTTCTTGATATCATATCATTGGACACCCCTGACCTAGCAGACCTAGTGAAAATAGCTGCACTACCTCACGGCCCCTCACCCCATGACCAAGCCCACCGTCCTAAAAGTCATAGAAATAAAATGTGCCAGAATACAAACAGGACAGAATAGAAACAATAAAATAAGGTAAATATGAACAGAATAGAAAAGATTAGAATTAGAATAGGTGGAGAACGAAAGAGAACATGAATAGAACTAGGAGCAGCAATAGAATAGAAAACAAGACTAAGTAGAAATAGAAATGAGAACAGAAACAAATGGAATTTTAAAAATACAGAAAAAGAATAAAAGGAAATTGGGGTCTAAGCAAAAAGTAATATAGCTGCAAAGTTTTGCCACAACTAGCAAAGATAATGTAGGACGTATACGTAAAGATCGGGAAGTTGTATTTACTTTCATCTGTTATTATAGAGTTAGATGATTTGAAAAACTTTGAGGAGCAGCAGAAGGTTCTCAGGGGTCTGTCGCTCTCTCGCTTATGGCTGCTCAGAAACATGAACACAGGAAGTGCAATGCAAAAAGGAAAAGTCTCAAGAAATCAGGCCGGATTTGTGTGAGTAAAAGCGAGGCGTACGAGACAGAAATAGCTGCGTCTGATTGGTGGCAGGCTGCCAGGACCGGAGGCAAGGTCCCTGTACACACCACAACATCTGTAGTGCTGAAGGCACATGAGCTTTAACCCAAACGCCTCCCGTTCTTTTGCGTGCGTATATAACAGAGGTGACGGCTTATGTTAGCGGTGCCACACCTGGAAAACGTCAGTGCAACGTTCAAGCTAAGATAAAATGCTCTCCTGATAAAAGTACTGTTTCTTCCTGTTTTTTTTTTCTCTCTTTTCGTTTTGTTTGTATAAACCACAGATGGCATGTTGACAGACAGCCTAAGTGAAGTTCCATGACACAATGCAATTCAGGTCAGGCTGCACAGACACATGGTAGATCCTCGTGTCTAAATCCTTGCTAACATCAAGCAGGAAATTAGCGAGTCGCATTTGTAACACTGCACAGGGAGGGGAGAAGGGGGAATTTTTCTGAAGTCAGAAACAAAAATGTCCCTGTGCTGGGGTACAGGGGGTGAACAATAAGCACCCACCAGAGTACACGTCGATGTGGGCATGTCGTTATACGCTGGCGTTTAGCTCGTCTTGCAGGACAGACGACGCTAGTGCAAAAACAAAATTTGCTTTCAAAAATGAACCTTCGCTTTGTTTATTAGCGTTTCACATAACCGATTTAATCGATACAGGAATAATAACTGACCCAACTACGTGGCAGAAACGCATCGGACACGCCCATGGCGAGAAAGCGCGAGCTTGGCTCCCTGAGCAAGGCCCTTAACTCAGTTGCTCAGCTGTATAAATAAGATAAAAATGTAAGATGCCCTCAATAAGGGCGTTCGCCAAATGTCCTCCTGCCATCCCAAGCTATCTTAACTAAACTCTCTATACTAGTTAACCAGCTAGTTATATAGCTCTCATTAGTCATAAGAGCCAATCTCTCGATTTATGTCCCCTGTGAATCGGCAAGTCGTTTGCGATACGCGCGAGGACGTGAGCTTTGGGATGTTATTGATTAGCATATTATTCATGCGTATTCATAGATTTTGAAGCTTTACAAAGGAATGTGAGGAGTACTTGCTTTAAGGCAGCAAGTTATATCCCTCGCACTGAAGCACGTTTTCACCTCAGAAGAACCCTTTTAGAAGTGGTAACATCTGCGACATCACTGCGTTAAGGTTAACCGCTGTTAGGTGATAGAGATCCGTGCAGAGCAGAGCAGATGTTCATCGCGTTTTGTTTCATGCTTTACAGAGAGGTGTAAAAAGTGCTTGTCTGTCCATTTCAGCCAGCCATCAATCTGCCAAGCACGCAATCAGGACGTCGGGCGGAGGCTGTGAAGCTGGGCTGTTGGGCAACGATCAAAATAAGCACGAGAAACAGAGTGCAGCGAAGTTCCAGAACGTGTCACACCACTTACCCATGATTCCACAGGAGAAGAGGGCCGTTCCCTGGCTCATGGTCGACGGCTCACGCTGTGGAAAGAAAACAAGTTTATTAAAAATATGCCAGAAGGTTGTCAGGTCAATCCCACAGACTTGACGCTGAACCATCAATTCAACCATCAACCCTTAAACTTTGACATTCTCCAAAGGAACCTTACAATGGCTAACCGTGACCTCTGACCTCGGCTTCCTTAAGAGTCACAACTTGCAAAACACCAATTGTAGATAATAAAAGGAGAAGGTGTGAACGAATGGGACGACATACCCATGCTAGGAACGGCACAACGAAGACAGGAAATCAAAGCCTCCCACCCACCATTAGCTTCTGAAAAGCTTGCAGCCAACAATGACGAGCTCGTGCAAACCACAATCGGCTCTCAGCTCGTGGAAACTGGTGCACTGAAAGCAGATGCTAGCTAGCAGCGAAGACGCTTGCTGGGTCTTGGGCTTGTTGTGTAGATTTTGGATGAAATGATTCACGTTGGCTGTGGTTAAAAGGGTTTATGGTAAGGGGGGGTAATTTACGGGTGGGGGAGGTTGTTTGATGGTTATTTTTTTAAACAGTCAACTAACAGGGTTAACTTGTGTGTGTGTATATATATATATATACTAAAGCTCGTTTAGATCTCAGGATTTGACTTTATACGTAATTTGTATGGCGGTGTCATCCGCATAGGAAATATGCCGACGATATCTGTTTTCCATTTGAAAGAACCTCGGGTGGTGTGTGCGCGTGTTTCCATAGAAACAATTCATTTCCAATTACAGAGTTGTAATAAAGTCCTAAAGCTGCTATCCTGTGCACAATGCAGTGTTGTGGATAGAAATGAAAGACAAAAGTAAGACAAAGATAGAAATGAAAGACAAAAGCTAACATCCGCCAGCCATGTATGCATTTGTTAAAAAATTGATGACAAATGTGGCATCAAAAATAGCTCTAATTTCAGGATATATTATGTACGAATACCTTTCATGTCTTTGTTGTAAGCTTTGAGGTCACGCTGTAAATGGACAGGCTTGGAAGGATTTAAGGGTAGGTTAGTTTGCATGGAAACGTGTGTTCCATCTGACTTTTCAAGACTGCAAAACGTTGTGCAGTTACAAGATGCGAGCTCTACGATCTCACGTTTCCAAGCTTTAGGACTTTATTACAACTCTGTAATTGGAAATGAATTGTTTCTATGGAAACACGCGCACACACCACCCGAGGTTCTTTCAAATGGAAAACAGATATCGTCGGCATATTTCCTATGCGGATGACACCGCCATACAAATTACGTATAAAGTCAAATCCTGAGATCTAAACGAGCTTTAGTAGCTAATTGCATGTTTCAGTGACCGATAATTTTAAGTAAAACAGAATTGCTGCACTTTTTCAAGCTTTAAACAGGTTCGATCGCAGGTCGGATGGCTTTGACTTTACTCGCTAAGAAAGCAAATATGATGTTGTAACGTACATCGTATCGGTGATTCTAGGAATGTAGATGTAGCTGTTTCTGTCTCACCGCTACCTTAAATGTTACATGGTTATGTTTTTGGTCAGTTTTTCATTCTACAGTGTGTGGAAAGTGTCGGTATGATTTCCAGGATGTTCCTGAAGCTTGAGTCAAATCCGTGTGGTCTAAAGGAAGCACCACATGATCGGGATTTCCAGAATTCCAGTCACTAGATAACAATTACACTTATTACAGTGCAATCACAGCAAGATGTTAGAAAAACACCCTTTCCAACACAATACAAGACGTCACTTCCTGTGCTTGTGCCTGTGTGTTTTTCCCCCTGAGAAAGTAATGTTTAGTGAAAACCCTTTATAATGATATCTGCTGGTTCTTGTAAAATCATGACAGGAAGACAGATTCCCTGAGGGAAGGTGGTCTCATGCGGTCATTAGAGAAACGGTCATTAGCGACAGAGCGCTTTAGCCGTTTGGTTCTTACCAAGTCCAAGGTCAATTCTTTGTTGGTTACATCGTCGACAACCTTCTTTTCCAGCGTTTTAGTGTGAATGATCACCATGGCCACACACATCTTTGCAAAAGCCCATTTCAACGACTGGAAAATCTACGAGCGTCCATCTCCACACGGCAGTAGATGATTTGCTTAAGCTTCCATCTGGCCCCCTGTTACTTCTGGAATGTTCTTCGAGAGGAGCCCTCTTGACCCTGCGGACACAAAAGAAAAGATGCGGTTTTAGAGCTGTGCTTCCCACGCCGCCAAACAACAACAAAAGAAGGACCAGACAAGAGGCTGTGAGCTAAACGTCGACTCCTTGATGGTTATAAAGCACTGCAGGGTGCACCTTTAAAAGAAAATAATCGGTTCCTGGGTGGTGTGAAGTGTGATTACTGTTACCACCATGACGGTTTATATTTTTCTAAAGCAGCATGCTCATCAGCTCGTCATGTTTCAGAGTAACTGTAAAAGGTATAAACTCCTATCCTGGAGCTGTCGTAAAACTCAAAGTTTCCGCTACGAGACTGCACCCAAGTTCTGACATCGGAGATTCCGTCCTGAAAATCGTCACGTAAATAAACGTCTCCTTACAGAACGATCAACATGCAGTGCATCTTCTGTGAACGAGCTGTTGCCATGGAAACAACAAGGTTTTATTCGTATGGTGCATTCGTATTAGAGCCAAGAATTCTTGGCTGCACAGTGGTTTAATATCCTGATCTGATAAACCCAGCCCATGTCAGGATCCAGACCCTCTGCTTATCCAAGTGTTCATCAGCGTTAACTAACGGAACCCTCGCTCTTATAACAGAGATGGATCAAAGGTACTAAAAAACACTCAAGCCTTTATGGCAACACCATAAACTTACAAAACAGACACACAGTCCACGGTCTCGCACGCTTGTCTAATCCGTCTTTATCATCCAGACGTTAAGGCAGAGTCGCGTAATCAGCTCATTGGGACACAAGCTGAGAATAGCACTAACCCCGTGTTGATCAAAACTTACATCCTTTCCTCGGTGAAGTGACATGAATTGAGCATGGCTCACATTGTACAGCCCCTAATTACTGCCACATGTATGTCCAGAACTGTATGACCAGAATCACTCTGCTGTTCTCAGGACTGCCGCTTGCCTCGATTCGCCTGATTACATCACCAAACACTCGTGTTGAAACCTTCCATCAAAAACATGTACATGCAGGAGGTGATTCAGGGGGTCAGAGTTAAGTAAACTTGGCATTTGCTAAATGGATTTCCAAAATAATAAATCACAAAGCATGTTACTGAAGTACACAAACAGTTTAGTGGATAATAACCGCGTGCTACAGCAAAGCTACATAAACATGCAGACTAGCAATCACGTTCATATAACGTGAAAAGAACCGGGAATGAAGCTTAACTTTATTTACTTTATACTGATTGTTTGTGACTTTACAATCACTTTACTAAAATTTACAGTCTGCCAAATATTTGGGAAGAAGTGATTATGTAATCATTGACTGTTCTACTTTTAGTTTAAACTAACGAATGAAAGAATGCGGATGTTGCCTCTGATTCAAAATATGTGAAACTTTGTACACAGCTAATGCCGAACATCGCTAACAAATAACCGAATAGAAAAACGCAACTAAAAATACCGTCCATGCCAGAAAGGGAAAAAAAACGGTTAAAACGAGATCAATTCTGCCTTTTTACTAACAAATTATAAATGTTTTTTTTATATTTTTTTGATTGAGTTTTCAGTTCCAGCTAAAGTCAGAAAATAAAAATAAAAAAAACACAAACAAACGACAAATTCAAACTGAGCTGCAACATCAACGTGTAGTAACTTTGTAGTAACGGATGTAGTAAATTTCAGATGTTTCTGATGTAACACTAAACTAGATATAGTCTTCCCTCGCTTATTAGCTTTCAGACATTAAGCACGATTAAAGAGATAGACACACAAGTGTCTAGTGTTGTACGTTACCTCCTTACTATCGTCTTTGGATAAATTTTCCCAGAAAACACTGCAAGCTGAGGCAATTTTTTTTCAGAGTATAAAGTAGCTACATAATTTTGATACAGTTGAATGATACAGTTGACTGGATTTTATGTAGCATTGCTTCTTTAAGTCCTTGTGGTTAATGCGATAGGACAAAATACATCACATGAAAATACTCTAAGACTTAGACATTTAAGCCACAGCCACGATTTGCCATGATCTCTGAGTGGGCGGGGCATGTGCTCTTCCCCCTGTCAGTTAAGGCATCACTAGCCAATCGTAAGGCAGTGCAAGAGGCAGACAGCACTTCACTCAGGTACTCACGTAGCAGCTTTTTGAAAAGATCAGAGCAGAGACCAACCTGATGGGCGATGCTTTTCTTTAACGAACAATTCCACAAAACTTTGCAAAACACTTTTTTTTTAAGATTCAGATTTTTTTTCAGAATGGGTACATGAACATAGCTGTGATATCATTTTGCCATTATAGCATCATTTTAGCCCACTCACTCACTCATTTTCTACCGCTTATCCAAACTACCTTGGGTCACGGGGAGCCTGTGCCTATCTCAGGCGTCATCGGGCATCAAGGCAGGATACACCCTGGACGGAGTGCCAACCCATCGTAGGGTACACACACACACATATTGATACTTCACCATTTTTCCACTTCCAGACAGCCAGCCGGCTGGCCTCATTTTAGCCCAGTGTTGGGTATTTAGCAGATTGTAAAATGATGTAGGAACATTCCAGCCTCCTGCCCGAGGACATTTTTACATCACTGATAATCACCACCGACCGTCGACCACCCAGTCCGAGTCACGCTTCACCCCCAAGGGAAGAAACTAATGGATACGGTGTGGACACGGTGAGGAAAAATCCCAACCTCAGCACAAAGTCCTCGTATTACACGTTTTAATCAAAGTCCTCGTATTACACGTTTTAATCAAAGTCCTCGTATTACACGTTTTAATCAAAGTCCTCGTATTACACGTTTTATTCAAAGTCCTCGTATTACACGTTTTATTCAAAGTCCTCGTATTACACGTTTTAACCAAAGTCCTCGAATTACACGTTTTAACCAAAGTCCTCGAATTACACGTTTTAACCAAAGTCCTCGAATTACACGTTTTAACCAAAGTCCTCGAATTACACGTTTTAACCAAAGTCCTCGAATTACACGTTTTAACCAAAGTCCTCGAATTACACGTTTTAACCAAAGTCCTCGAATTACACGTTTTAATCAAAGTCCTCGTATTACACGTTTTAATCAAAATCCTCATATTACACGTTTTAATCAAAGTCCTCGAATTACACGTTTTAATCAAAGTCCTCGTATTACACGTTTTAATCAAAGTCCTCGTATTACACGTTTTAATCAAAGTCCTCGTATTACACGTTTTTAAAAAAGCTCTCCTAGGAGTGAATTTAAATTCATCTCTTTTCATCTCTGGGATAAAGCTCCAGTTTCTATATTCATTACGCCTTACCCGGTCTTCTAAGATGACCTACAGAAGGAATGTCCTAGCATGTCACAGCGTACCCATCTGGAATGTTCCACTGACACATCTCTAAAGTGCAGTGTTTTAGTTCTGAGAGGTCAAACCAAGTCTTTTGTAAAATATCCGTATTAGAAAGTTTTAACATAGAAACTGTTAATGTTTGCACACTAACTGGAACTGAATGGAATAAAACTTTTGCCTTGTTTTTTGACAGTTTTAATTCAGTACAATTGTATTTACTAAAATTAATTTAAAGTGTGCTGCTGATACATTTCTGTTAATATGTGCAAAGATATGCAACACCTTGTGGTCTCAGATACAACTGATGGACCTGTCTCCCAGTCTCTGTCTGTCTGTCTCTCTGTATGCCTGTCTTTTTCTCTCCCTCTGTCTCTCTCCCTCTGTCTCTCTCCCTCTGTCTCTCTCCCTCTGTCTCTCTCCCTCTGTCTCTCTCCCTCTGTCTCTCTCCCTCTGTCTCTCTCCCTCTGTCTCTCTCCCTCGGTGTCTGTCCGTCTGTCTCTCACCCTCGGTGTCTGTCCGTCTGTCTCTCACCCTCGGTGTCTGTCCGTCTGTCTCTCACCCTCGGTGTCTGTCCGCCTGTCTCTCTCCCTCGGTGTCTGTCCGCCTGTCTCTCTCCCTCGGTGTCTGCCTGCCTGCCTGTCTCTCTCCCTCGGTGTCTGCCTGCCTGCCTGTCTCTCTCCCTCGGTGTCTGCCTGCCTGCCTGCCTCTCTCCCTCGGTGTCTGCCTGCCTGCCTCTCTCCCTCGGTGTCTGCCTGCCTGCCTGCCTCTCTCCCTCGGTGTCTGCCTGCCTGCCTGCCTCTCTCTCTGTCTGCCTGCCTGCCTGCCTCTCTCTCTCTGTCTGCCTGCCTCTCTCTCTCTGTCTGCCTGCCTGCCTCTCTCTGTCTGCCTGCCTCTCTCTCTCTGTCTGCCTGCCTGCCTCTCTCTGTCTGCCTGCCTGCCTGCCTGCCTCTCTCTCTCTGTCTGCCTGCCTCTCTCTCTCTCTCTCTGTCTGCCTGCCTGCCTCTCTCTCTCTGTCTGCCTGCCTGCCTCTCTCTCTCTGTCTGCCTGCCTGCCTCTCGCTCTCTGTCTGCCTGCCTGCCTCTCGCTCTCTGTCTGCCTGCCTGCCTCTCGCTCTCTGTCTGCCTGCCTGCCTCTCGCTCTCTGTCTGCCTGCCTGCCTCTCTCTCTCTCTGTCTGCCTGCCTGCCTCTCTCTGTCTGCCTGCCTGCCTCTCTCTCTCTCTGTCTGCCTGCCTCTCTCTCTCTGGTTCAGTGGTTGAACTCATCCTCATGATCACTACACAGAGGTGAAATAATAACCGTGAGCGACAGACCTTTTGCCTCCAGGACGATGCGTGTTGGTCTTTGTTCCACCTGAAAGCCGTAGGATGCTGCCGGGGCCTCGGGGAAAACAAGCCAGAGCTCAGCTTTTACATGCGGAAAGCCACAATGGGAGTGCAAAAGAAAAAGAAAAACACTTTTGGAAAGCAGATGAAAGCGAATGTGCTGGGGTTTTGTCACGAGCCGAGGCTGAGTAAACACACAAATAAAGACAGCGGAGGTGACTGGTCCGGCCCGAACGATCCAACTATACAGCTTTCTTTCCAAACACAGTCTCAGTCGTTTCTTTCCAAACACAGTCTCAGTCGTTTGGTTTACAAGTATTCGGGTCACCAAAAAGTCCATTTAAATCAACATCCTCGTGTACAGCTAGTTTTCCATCGTAGCTATCCGACTATTGACGCTAATAGACAAGAGAAACATGACAAAATTACACAAAAAAAACTAAACTAAAACTGTTTCATTAAAAGCACTATTGAAGTATTTTAAAATATTATTAATTAAAAGTATTTTTAAAAGTTGTTATTTTTTAAGATAGAATTTAATTCTTTATTTTGTTCAATGCCATTTTTAAAATGTAGCAAATTGTTTTAAACCAAAGGTATTTTTAATTTTGTTATTTATTTATTTTGTATTGAATTAAAAATATATTTTTTATTGTTTAATAAATAATACTTATCAATCTCTAACAACAAACTGTTCAATGCCGAGTATTAAAAATGAGCTTTTTACATTTTAGATTTTAAATACGTTTGATCGTATTATTATCGTATATATTAGCTTCCGCTGCTGTGATCTGATTGGTCGAACAGGAGTGCCTATATTCCGTATAACCTCGCTGAGACGTTTCATTGGGTGAAGAAAAGATGTCAGTTTCCATTAAGCGGAACGTGCAAATCAGCATGAGCCAGCTAATCAAGGTGCTATAAAGTGGGTGTGGCTTAGTTTTTTTATCTATTTCCACTAGTGGAGCAAAAATAAACACGCTCCTTTCCAACCATTGTGCTTAATTCAAATTTTAACATTTCATTCCTTGTTTGAAACGTGTTTAAATAAATACATAACTACACAACACTCACGACAAAAGCTCTGGCGTTAAAGCTTCTGATGACTACAGTCAGACTTATAATATCCAAAAAACTGCCATACTGGTACGCTGACTTTTCCTCTTTTATTTACAATTTCCTCGTTCGCTGCGGCTCATTTTCTGCTCATCAGTCGCCGGTTACGGAAGAGGAATCCAGCAGACCGGCACGAGACGACGATACGGTGACCAAACATGATGCTGTTACATGATTGGCTGTTAGCGTGTCACTCACTACGTTGCGAGGTTACCAGAAAGCCCAGCCCTAGTCTGAGAGCACTTCAGGTTTCGATATGAACTTCAGTCTTTATGTTTTAATGTTTTTTTAACAAATTTAACTAAATTTTTTTTTTTTAAAATCAAACAAAAAAATGTTGAAACCCGTTCCAGCTGAAATGAAACAGAAGTGACCTGAAGCGTGAGGGAGAAGTGACTCACAGCCTCCCAGGTGCCCTTCTGAGCCGCACACTTCCTCCGCCGCCGGTCCCGACCCTTTAACGGCGATATTTTTTTAAACAACTCGCGTCCGTCGTGTGAAGCGAACGCCTCCAAAAACAAGAGAAAGGGAAAGACGGAGGAAAGAGAGAGGAGATGAGGACGAAGTTTTAAGCAGCTTATCTGATCCGGATGCAATGACGGAGCACTCGTACAACATGTCAGACTCTTAATAAACACACACACACTTATCTTCTGGGCCGCTAACACCATTACACACGTGACCCTGTTAATGACACACAGACTTTAACCTGTTCCCTTTAAAAACTGCCATGTGAGAGCTGCTTTCTTTTTTATTGTTTTATTGTGTCTTAAGTATTTCTTTTATTTGTTCGTTTGTATAAATAAATAAAAAAAAGTGCTTTATAAATAAACTTGACTTGTACCTGCTGCTTAGAAACTTAATGAAACCCAAAACAAAGATTCTCAAAAGTAAGGAAACTTCCTGAACTTGATGCTCTAAAAATCCCTATAAACCCCAGTCGCAGGGTGAACCTCATTAATGCCGTTTATTCGTTTAGTCTGCTTAAGGGAGAAATTAAGGGATCCTTTAGTCTCTCTCTACAACACGTCTCCCAGTATCTCTCTACCAGTATCTCTCTCCATACATATCTTTTACTGAAACCCCCCCCCCAGTCACTCAGTCTCTCTCTCTCCACATTACCCCCTCTCAATCTCTTTTACTACTTCCAATCTCTCTCTCTCACCCAGTCTCTCTCCCCAGTCTCTCTCTCACCCCCCAGTGTCTCCCCCGCTCTCTCCAGTCTCTCTCTCCCCCCAGTCTTTTTCTCTCCCACTACTTAGTCTCTCTCCACATTACCCCCTCTCAGTCTCTTTTACTACTTCCAGTCTCTCTCTCTCCCCCAGTCTCTCTCCCCCAGTGTCTCCCCCCTCCTCCCGTCTCTCCCTCCCGTCTCTCCCTCCCGTCTCTCCCTCCCCCAGTCTCTCCCTCCCGTCTCTCCCTCCCCCCAGTCTCTCCCTCCCTTCTCTCCCTCCCCCCCAGTCTCTCCCTCCCTTCTCTCCCTCCCCCCCAGTCTCTCCCTCCTCTCTCTCCCTCCCCCCCGTCTCTCCCTCCCCCCAGTCTCTCCCTCCCTTCTCTCCCTCCCCCCCAGTCTCTCCCTCCCTTCTCTCCCTCCCTTCTCTCCCTCCCCCCCAGTCTCTCCTTCCCTTCTCTCGCTCCCTTCCCCCCAGTCTCTCCCTCCCTTCTCTCCCTCCCCCCCAGTCTCTCCCTCCCCCCCAGTCTCTCCCTCCCCCAGTCTATCCCTCCCTTCTCTCCCTCCCCCCCAGTCTCTCCCTCCCTCCTGTGGTTGGTGAGTAATTGAAGAAGTAAACCTCAGATCATCACTCTGATGGCCGTCACAACCTCATAAGGAGACCGACTTTAGCAGAAACTGTCATTTTACGAGTAACGAGGCATGTTGTTGCTCTGAGCAGAGCTGCAGGTGCCCTCGACTCTCACAGCTCTGCTCTCGTTAGGTTCGGAGCCTTGCAGCGCTGCTGAACACCGTCACGTGTAGGGATGTTGTAGCCTAGTGGTTAAAGTGTTGGACTACAACTATCGGAAGGTTGTGAGTTTGATTCCTACGTCCACTAGGTTCCCACTGCTGGGCCCCTGAGCAAGGCCCTTAACCCTCAATTGTTCAGTTGTATAAAAATGAGAAAAATGTAAGTTACTCTGGATATAATGGCGTCTGCTAAATATTGTAAATGTAAATGTCTGAGCACTGATCAGAAATCACCAACCAGAAACTCGTCGTGTTACTAAACAGTGCGAGTTTCACAGCAGATGATGAGTCATTAGCAATCGAAACTTTGGGACAAACCAGAACACACTTCCGCTGCGTCACGGTTTATTCCAACCACAACAATTTCTACACCACAGCATTTACACCATAAGCACAGGACCTGAAACTGAAGCGCTTTGTGTTGCGGGAACCTTTATGGAAGGAGTCTCCAGTGTCAGCGCTCTGCAATAATCCTCAGGAACGTTCTCATTCCTTTCTTTATCTCATTTCTTCATCCATGCAGGAGAATGCTTATGATTACCACAGCTTCTGCTCAGTTTTTCCATCTGAGTGGGAGGGACTTCCTGTCTTCTGTTGCTTAGTGACACTAGCCAATCGCAGGCGTCTGCTAGTTTTACAGTGTGATGAACGGTGCAGTTAGCGCTCTCCTGCTAGAACACTAACACACACACAGCCTTGGAAGACGTCTCAGGTTTATTTGTGTTTAGTAAGTGTGTGTAATTGGAGGCTGGATGAGGGATGAATGAACACCGGGTTGAACTCGGTCATGAGCACGAGTGCTAACCTGTCAGTCCACACAGCACTCGGGGGCAAAAGGAACACCAAACACACAGCTTTCATAAAACACACACAGCTGCCCCATGTGTTTAGCATATACACAAAAGCCCTGGCCATTTCTCTCTCTCTCTCTCTCTCTCTCTCTCTCTCTCTCTCTCTCTCTCTCTCACACTTTTCAAAAAAGACAGGCTATTTAATTTAAACCCAACAACAGACTAACTTTCTCTCTCTCGCTCTCTCTGTCTCTGTGTGTGTGTGTGTGTCTCTCTCTCTCTGTGTGTGTCTCTCTCTCTCTGTTTCTGTCTTTCTCTCTCTCTGTGTCTGTCTCTCTCTGTGTGTCTCTCTCTCTCTCTCTCTCTCTCTCTGTGACTGTGTCTCTCTCTCTCTCTCTCTCTGTGTCTGTCTGTCTCTCTCTCTGTGTGTCTGTCTGTCTCTCTCTCTCTCTCTCTCTCGCTCTCCCTCCCTCCCCTAGGTACAGGGAATGTGTTCTCACACAAGTTCTGACCATCTTAGGGAGGGAGAGAGAGAGAGGACAAAAAACAAGACACACAAAAACAGAAAGCGAGACATTTGTGGACGGGGGCGGACGAAGAATGAGACAGACAGATGTGGGAGAACGAAGAATGAGAGAAAGCATGAGAGAAGGAAGAGCAAGAGAATGACAATAGAGAGAAAGAAAGAAAACAAAGAGAGGATTCTGTAGTCTTTTCTTCTTTATCACTTCATGTGTTTCTCATGTTGTTCTCGGCCCGAACCCTCGCACCCCTGAGGCGATTACAGTTACGCTCATCTAACAGTAGGCTTTTACACGTCCCCGC
The DNA here is from genome assembly GCF_022655615.1 of Tachysurus fulvidraco. Classification (NCBI taxonomy): domain Eukaryota; kingdom Metazoa; phylum Chordata; class Actinopteri; order Siluriformes; family Bagridae; genus Tachysurus; species Tachysurus fulvidraco. The sequence goes on from NC_062525.1 coordinate 2,525,695, forward strand.
AGAGCTCGATCACTTCCACACACCACAGCGACACTGTTTACCAAACTGTGAACAGGAAGTAACGTGACCGCATCAACCAATCACGTTACTCACATGCAGCACTGAGAATGCAAACGTGACAAAACACACCGCCCTCATAGTGTTCTAGTCAAACACAGTGTGAAAGTTTAAACACATCCAGAGAACTTCACAGCACACTTGTAGGCTAATCAGTTAGCATTAGCATGATTTTACAGGATATTACATTAAGTGTCAATCATTACAAGATGTCCACATCAACCTCGTTACACAGGCACTGTGGGTGGAGCCTGTGATCTAATTGGTTACAGTGACAATGCGGGTGGAGCCTGTGATCTAATTGGTTACACAGGCACTGTGGGTGGAGCCTGTGATCTAATGGGTTACACAATCACTGTGGGTGGAGCCTGTGATCTAATTGTTAGTGACAATGCGGGTGGAGCCTGTGTTCTAAATGGTTTCACAGGCACTGTGGGTGGAGCCTGTGATATCATTGGTTAGTGACAATGTGGGTGGCGCCTGTGATCTAATTGGTTATGCTGACAATTCGGGTGGAGCCTGTGATCTAATTGGTTACACAGGCACTGTGGGTGGAGCCTGTGATCTAATTGGTTATGCTGACAATTCAGGTGGAGCCTGTGATCTAATGGGTTACACAGGCACTGTGGGTGGAGCCTGTGATCTAATTGGTTATGCTGACAATTCAGGTGGAGCCTGTGATCTAATGGGTTACACAATCACTGTGGGTGGAGCCTGTGATCTAATTGTTAGTGACAATGCGGGTGGAGCCTGTGTTCTAAATGGTTACACAGGCAATGCGGGTGGAGCCTGTGACCTAATTGGTTACACAGGCAATGCGGGTGGAGCCTGTGACCTAATTGGTTACAGTGAGGGTTTTTATAGGTGGGCGGAGCTTTTATCCAGCGAGTCGTACCTAGTCCTAGCAGAACAACACGGCCAACAGCCAAAGGCTTGCGGGTGATAATTTGATGAGGATTTATTCAGCTGGATTAAATCCATTGTCTTGAAGGCAAATATTTTTGTAGAAGCTCATTATGTGGTCGAAACACACATCTCTAGTGCAAACCTGGGTGTGTATTTATTCATCCCTGTCTAACGAGCTGTAACTCTAGTTTCTCTCTCTCTCACACACACACATTTGTTTAGCTTCGTGCACAGAACTTTGCTCAGCCCACGATCTTTACACACTCTTCGTCCCGCTGCATACACACGTTTAGAGGACGACGACAAAAACTCAGCGTCTGAGCGAAGCAGATGTAGCCAGATGTTGAGCCGTGAGGTAATAAACAATGTGAAAGGACAGGGGAACTTCCAGTCTAGGTGGGGTCATGTGCTGGAAACAGAATGACCTAGTTAATGGCAAAGCGGCGGCTGTAAAACACCAGAGACATGAGCGCTAGCACGCGGCCTCTCAGAGCCTCCGGAGTACAAAGGCCTCACAGTATCGGAAACTTAATAAGGCCGAACTCGGCCATGTGTGAATGTCTGATAACTCGCTTCTGTCCCAACGCTATAATCTGTACAGTGCAGACTCTGAATCATTAGGATGGAGATACACACACACACACACACGTACATACATACACACACACTCTCTCTCTCTCTCTCTCTCAAGCACTTAACTGCTATTAGGAACACACATCTTCAGCCTACAATTGGCACCCAGAAACTTCAGCAAAGTTCAGCAAGTGACGTCAAATCAACGCGACCTCGAACATCGTCACATCACCAAACCCGAGACGTCTCCGCAGGATCCGAGTCTCTGCCTCGGACGCCCTACCTGCCGTTTCACACACCTGTGATGTCGGACACTTTTTTGTCCATAAGATTCAGAGTCTTAAAGCCGGAATTAGATCGGCTCTCTGCGTTTCCGACTGCAACCGGGAAGCTGCGGTTACCGTGTGCAACCGTGTGGATACAAGCTTTAGCTTTTAAATTCAACCTTTTTAAATAAACTAAGACCTAAAATTTGGCAGTTCACAAAAAAACAAATGTTATAAAACCTATCATGTAAAGTCGGGTTATAGAATCCTGTAGTGATAGAGATATTAGGTTTTCTGTTTCCGAACGAAACAAACCACTTTCACAGACTTTCCTTAATCGGTGTTGAATTCTGGATTCCGAACAGCCGTCGTTCTGGTACGTTACCGTGTCCATAGTAACGCCTCCTCGCAGGGTAACAGATCAACTTAGCTTGCTGTTGTGAACACCTAATAAACCGCCGTGGGACGGCGACTGTCTCGGCTTGGTCGTCGATCGTTTCGCTACAACAACCTGACACAGTTTTAGTCTTTACTTCTTTATTTAAATCAAACCAAAAGCATCGCACCCAGTGTGCGTTTATATCACACAGATGTAAATCTGGATCATGAAGCGTAACCAGACGGATAATCGATGTTCGTTTGCATGCGTGGTTGGAGATCCTGGTCAGAAAAAAAAATAATAAAGCTGAGTGCTTTGCCATGCGTGCACAGCCTGCTCGTTAGCCCCGGCGTGGTTCCTGCTGCCCCTACGACAGGATCCACACTTCTCTCACTTCTCTGAGGGTTAAACAAAGTCTAATCTGCTTTAAGATGGTATTAAAGGTGATGTCTGACCTTTATTCACCTCCATGCTCTCACTGTTCCTCTGTCACTGAGGTATAAAGGCACCAAACACCGTTTGTTCCATCACTTTTTACACTTTTAAAGATGAAATTAAAAGTGTTTACATACATAAATACACACACACACACGATACACTTTAATAAGAAAAACACACTTAATATTATTTGAATAAACATGTTATATTATAGTATTTATATTATATATAAAAATTATATATATATAATATAATATATATAATATATATGTGTGTGTGTGAATATTATTTTTATATTTTTTATATATATATATATATATATATATATATATATATATATATATGTGTGTGTGTGTGAATATTATTTTTATATTTTTTATATATATATATATATATATATATATATATATATATTTCACATTTATGTAGTTTATATACTACATAAATTACATAAATATGTATTCACATTTATGTAGTTTAAAACTTTCCCTCATTATTAAATAACATTGACGTAAGTCTTTAACGCTGATTAAATCCCATAATGAGTGTAAAGTTATTAAAATAAAGCACATATTTAAGTGTGTACAGGATCACAACATGCCTTGGCAAACAATGGCTAGTTCAAGTTAGCTACCGCTGGATGAAGGCCGCAGTCCAAACCGCCGCTCGCTCCCTACACACGCGCACTTCCCTACCGCTCATTGTGCACTAGTGCGCGTGCGCCCTACATAGTGCCCTACAAACCGGTCCTGAGCGGTTTGGACAACGTCCGAACACAGTGACGACAAAAAGTAAAAGTTATCACAGCACCAGGACGCGTTATAACGCAATGACGCCTTATATCATACAGCAGAACGTAAAGGAAACCGACGGTAGATTATCGTTAAAACAAGTTTAACGATGTATTATTAAAGTGAGCAACTTTAATAATAATAATAATAATAAAAAGTTACTCACCAAAAGTGAACATGTTTCTAATCGGATCTGAAGATGGAACAACATCCACAGTCAACCTGGTGAAAGGGGAAAAGTATCCTCACACTCACACACTCTCTCTCTCTCTCTCACACACACACACACACACACACTCTCTCTCTCTCACACACACTCTCTCTCTCACACACACACTCTCTCACACACAACACTGTTTCCTTACTGCTGCATGCTCCCTAACACACATTCACTCACAAACACTCACACACACTGCACTCATAGCTCTAATGTGCACGGTTGGAGACTGGGATAAACCATTTGTAACTCCATGCAGGGGTGTTTGTGCAATTCGACTGGTCCGGTTTACAAATAAACCCAGAAGAAGATGATAACACGACACGATATAACACACAAAAGTTAGACTATACTCGCTTATATACACACAATGTTCGTGTTGTAATAGGTTGTGGACAGAATAATCGTACAGAACAAACACACAACCCTGTCCGAGTGGTACAAACTCAGCGGGGGAAAAAACTCCAAACACAAATGAGGTTGGAGAAGCAGTGACGCAGTTGGGCACTGACTCTGAGGCATTGACTCTGAGGCACTGACTGTTTTAATGGTCTTCTGGAATGTTTTATTTTATTTTTTCAAGTAGTGTATTTTCTATTTATAGATAGAGAGAAAGTGTGTGTGTGAGAGAGAGAGATAGATAGATAGATAGATAGATAGATAGATAGATAGATAGATAGATAGATAGATAGATAGATAGATAGATGTCAGTCCTTATGGTGCACTTTGTTTCACAGAACCAAATGCTTTAATAATGTGTATTAAAGAGTTCTCTCTCTCTCTCTCTCTCTCTCTCTGTGTGTGTGTGTGTGTGTGTGTCTCTCTCTCTCTCTCTCTCTCTCTCTCTGTGTGTGTGTGTGTGTGTCTCTCTCTCTCTCTCTCTCTCTCTCTCTCTCTCTGTGTCTCTCTACCTCTGTGTGTGTGTGTGTGTGTGTGTGTGTGTGTGTGTGTGTGTGTGTGTGTGTGTTTGTCTCTCTCCCTGACTCTCTCACTCTCTTTCTCTTTGGTGAAGTTTTCTTTAAAGAGGAGTTCATGGAAGGAGTCTCCAGTGTCAGTGCTTTCCAACCTTCAGAGGTTTCTCCATAACATGACAAGCTGCGTCGTTTTTTGTTTGTTTGTTTGTTTGTTTGTTTGTTTTGTCTTATTAATCTTAAGAAAGAGGAAAAAAAGGCAGACGTATCTGAGAAGCGTGTTTACAATGTTATCAAGAGAGTATTAAGTAGTTTCTGTGACCTTCCCTAACATTAAATGTAACTATAAACAGTCGTTTAAAGTTGTTTAATAAGTTAAAAAAAATTGTATTTGGAATAAATACAGGAATAAAACACTTTCAGATGTGCTGTTTTAGGAAAATAATCAACTTCAGGGTGGTAATAATAACTCCACTTCACCTAGCATTAAGCATTAAGCATTAAGTAAGGCTCCTACTTCTCAGGTAATATAATCTAATTAATCAAGGCTTGAAGATTTAAATAGAGTAAAATTATTTTCATGGCTTTCGTAAGCAACATGAGAAACCAAAAAGAGGAACGTGGATATATATTTATTTATTTTAGTTACCCAATCCACATTATGTCAACCTATCCACCTGGTGTACATGTCACATATCATGTAAGCCATCGGTTTAAGGTGTTTCAGAAGGGCACGGACCTCCGTTTCACGTTCGGTGAGAACAACGGCGCCTATTTGTGGGCGTCAGGGCTACGGTCGCACCTATCAGGTTTTATGTGGCACATGAAGCTTTAGACGGAGTTTAGATGCATGAGGAAGTGTGAATTCTGGGGAAATTGTGTAATTAAAATGACACGTTTAATAGTTACAGAGTTCCTCTTTTGGTCGTAAGAGCCTTTAGCGTTTGTGTGGTCAAACAAAACCTGTGGTCAGTGTTGTGGATGTTGCTATGCAGCTGGTAAATATTTACACCTATTAATAATTTAGTTAGCTGTCATGTCCAGTGTAAAGGTGTATCGCGAGCATTGATGACAAAATCCTCAGAAATATCAACACTTACCATAGATGTGTTGGTGAATCAGTGGGAAAATACATTAACAACATCCTCTAGCATGGCAACTAAAGGTAGCAGAACATCCACATGATAGCATGCTAATAATTTAGCATGTTATCATATGGTCGTTATGTCTTTTATTACCTTAAACATGTTGTTAAATCATTAGGGATAATTATGTAACTACTGTATATATAACTCTAAATACATTATAATTCCATGTAGCATCAACTGCTAGCATCGTAAACTGAAAGTAGCAGAAGAATCCTAGGTAATGACTATGATTAATAATTTACCATGTTATTATGTGGTTGTTATGTCTTTTATACAGTGTAAAGGTGTCTTTGGTCTTCATCAGTGATCATTTGGAGTTTTGTCAGGAAGGAATTAATGTTAATTCTGTGGTGAAATCAGAAATGATTACACTACTGTACATTATTTACATTGACATTATTTCCAGTCACCCAAATGAGGATGAGGTTCACTTCTGAGTCTGGTTCCTCTCAAGGTTTCTTCCTCATATCATCTCAGGGAGTTTTTCCTCACCACCGTCACCTCAGATTCGTTCATTAGGGACATTAAACATCGTTCATTAAACTTTAAAATGTTTATTCTGTTCCTTTACTTCTGTAAAGCTGCTTGGAGACAATGTGCACGGTTAAAAGTGCTATACAAATAAATCAAACTCAACTGAATATTGCAGAATAAATGAGACGTAATAAATCCTCAGATATGTCAACATTTACCTCAGACGAGTTGTTAAATCAGTGGGAAAAAACTAGCACTACAGTTACATTATAATTACTTAGCAGTGAAAATACTGTTGCTATGTGGATGGTGTACTGTGTTTATGCTACAGATGGTGTACTGTGTTTATGCTAGCTAATGATTGAAGATAATATTTTAGCTCACTAGCTTACTTCATGGTGGTTCATTTGACTGAAAGACTTCAGATCATATTGTTATTTTAAAATTATCCAGAACAGGCTGCTGTGATGAAGTGAACTTATTGACACTAGCGACTCCTTTCCTATATGTTAAATAAACAGATTTCCTCTTCCCCAACATATCTAAAAAATATTTGCTTATTATTAGTAGTAGATTACGCAGAACGTCCACCATACAAATCCCCAATCAAAAGCTGTTACTATAGAAACGATAACCAATTAAAATAAACCAATTACTTATGCCACATGATTATTAACTGATATTTTCAGGTTTGAGAATCCAAAGGCATTGTGGTATAAAGTGTTTTAATCATCATAAACGTATATGTTTTATATTGCGATCATGTCGTTCATGTCGCATGGTGTTTTGCAGCTGAACCGCGGTTACATGTGTACATGTGTAAGTTTCCATGCGCTGTGCGTTAAGTAGGTCAGAATATCAGTGAAGTCACTCTTTTGCTTACTGAGCAATAATCAGGTTGTAATCAAGGTCAGTTTGAGCAGTAACTATAAACAAAAGTCTGATGACTCACCGATACGGCTTTGGGAGTGTGAAGACTCCTGCTGAGTGTGTGTGTGGGTGCGAAGTGTGTGTGACTCAGTGTGTTAATCTGGCTGAAACATCTGCTGTGAAGCAGTAATCCATGTATAACCGCAGGAGACACGTTCTGCTAACTGCTTAGCAAACGATCAGTCTCACTCAGACCCTGATCATTTATCTGAATTAAATCTGAAATTTTTAAACTTTAGATATTAAAGACTGAATATTGTCAAATATTAGATTAGATTAGATTAGATTCAACTGTATTGTCATTGTGCAAATATACATCTATATCTTTTTAAACATTAACCATTAATTACATAAAATGGTAGTATTTCCCAGCATTTTGGACATCGACTTTAAATAAATCAGACCTGGTTGACAATAACACTGAAAGTCACTTTAGGGATTTACAGCTTTTTTTTTTTCTTTTTTTTTACTAATACAATAAGTAATATTTAGAAAAAAAACAGCAAAATTTAAATTAAACATATTATTTAATATGCATTTGAAAGAATCTGTAGACGATTTTAAATAATTTAGTTAAGAATGTTACCCAGCCCTGCGATGGGTTGGCACTCCGTCCAGGGTGTATCCTGCCTTGATGCCCGATGACGCCTGGGATAGGCACAGGCTCCCCATGACCCGAGGTAGTTCGGATAAAGCGGTAGAAAATGAATGAATGAATGAATGTTACCCAGAATTCTTTATCTTCCTCTCAGTTGTTGTTCACATGTGTTGAGTGGAAAAAAAAACAAAAACAAAAAAACAATTTCTACTATTGTTTCACTGTAGGTTCAATTTGTCAAAAGAAGAAAATGCAAACATTAAAATTTTTTCTTAGAATTATTTTATATTTTACTGCTCTGAAATCGGTTAACGCTAATATGCTAAGCTAGTCCGATAGCAATCTTTGGCAGTTGGTATCAATTTACACACCAAAGTGGCTCACTTAAAGTTAACATGGCTACTTCTTTTATATTAGCCAGCCTTGTAGCAATCATATTAGTTAGGCTAAATTTAAAGCAAGATACTGGCTAGCTTAGCTAATGCTAAAGCTAAACTATTAAGACAATATTATATAAATAATCATACAACTGTGTCTTTTTTAGAGACTTTTTTAGGCAAAATGTCAATAAACATGAAACAGAATCATCAGGAATATCAACGTTTATCTCTGATGTGTTGTGAAAATTTAAATCTGAAAATTAAAACAACATTATGGCTAAAATTAGCATTGGCCATTAGTGAACAAATTGCTCAAACGTGTTCTGTTCTGGTCAGGAGAAGACTGATGCTAAGTAAATTCATTCATTCATTTTCTACTGCTCATCCAAACTTCTCGGGTCACGGGGAGCCTGTGCCTATCTCAGGCGTCATCGGGCATCGATGCAGGATACACCCTGGACGGAGTGCCAACCCATCACAGGGCACACACACACACTCTCATTCACACACACACTCTACGGACAATTTTCCAGAGATGCCAATCAACCTACCATGCATGTCTTTGGACCGGGGGAGGAAACCGGAGTACCCGGAGGAAACCCCCGAGGCACGGGGAGAACATACAAACTCCACACACACAAGGCGGAGACGGGAATCGAACCACCAACCCTGGAGGTGTGAGGAGAACGTGCTAACCGCTAAGCCACCGTGCCCCCCAGGATGCTAAGTAAATGAAAATAAAATTACAAAAGAAAAAAGCACTACATTATGTATAATAAACAATTAAACCTATACAGTATTAAGGTTAAGCTACCACCACTGCACTCAATTTAACCAGCTTACTAGTCAGCTTAGCTAACATGACCTCATGAGATGTCTGCATCTGACTAGTTTAGCTTTAGCTAATAATAGCTGAATTATTAAACTCAAGTCAAATATCTATCTATCTATCTATCTATCTATCTATCTATCTATCTATCTATCTATCTATCTATCTATCTATCTATAGATAGGTATTTGACGATATTTGACAATAATAATAATAATAATAATAATAATAATAATAATAATAATAATAATAATAATAATAATAATATACAGGTATGAGCACTTTTTAAATAACTTGACCAATGTGCCGTGGAGATACATAGATGTTACAAGTTCATTATTATATTTAATCAATTATATATATGATAAATTAACAATAAAAAAAACAATAATTATATTTTTAGTTTAATTATTTAAATATTAAAATAAAATCCAAATGTAAAAATATAAATAAGTAAGAATACACTACAAATTCTGCTAAACAGTACATCAAACAGATAAAGACAAAACAAAAGGTCAAGCTTCTGATTGTTTAATTTAACTTTTGTAACAGGTTTGTGTTTTTGTCATATTTTTTTTACACAAACCACAGCATGCTCCAATGCAGGTTCTCTACTTTTTTTTCCTGCCACAAATAATTTAGGAAGTGATGTGAAACCTCTGGCTTTGGTCTTGGATAGCGTGCAGTTGGCTCGTTCAGCACACTGAGACTATCACAGGATCTGTCTGTCTCACCCAGTAATGAGGTCTAATGGACTCGGGGCCAGCCTCGTTAGCCAGGCGTGTATCATAGCTGTATCAGTATACAGATGGTGTAAACACAGCTGTTAGCCTGAGCAAACTCCACCTCAAAAACCCCAAACACGCTCGTCTGTGGATGCTAAAAGAACACACGTCGGAAAGAAAACCTGATCATCTGATCCAATCAACTCCTTGGAGGCCTGTTAGCATGTTATATATCATACGATCAGTCTCATATTGTCTTGTTTGTCCTTTCAGTAGTAGATAATGATGTTGTCTTGACACGAAAATGTACAGGAATACGAGGGCTTCTGCTTTTGGGACAGATTTATGGATGTAGGGTTTTCTGTGTAACAACAACAACATTCATGAAAGAATACATTGGGAAGGTTTCCTTTTCACGATGTGTTATTTAACAATTACAGAAAGGCAAGTAACTATCACCCTAGCAACCGCTTAACCCAATAGCAACCACCTGGCATAGCATAGGAACCACCTATGCCACTTGAGACACCTCAAGGGTGCAAGGGTTGTTGATCAGAGGATCGGGGTTCGAGCCCCAGCACCGCCGAGCTGACACCCTTGGGCCCTTGTGCAAGGCCCTTAACAATCTCTGCTCCAGTGGTGTCTCATCATGTCTGACTTTATTCTCTGACCCCAACCTCCAAAGTTGGGATATGTTTACATTTCTATCGAATAATATTCTGTTATAACAATACAATAACCTATTTTAACCCAAAGTTCATAAAAAATGTCATTATGAAGAGTTTCATGAAGATGGAAAACAATTTCTACTAAAAAATTAATATTTGTATTTGTACTGGAAAATACTTTGGTGCTAATGCCCCCTATTTTCCTTACCATCAGCTAGCATGCTAGCAAACTTTGGCAGCTGGTATTAATTACCAAAGTGGCTCATGTAAAGTTAGCTTGGCTACTGTAAAGCCACACAATCAATAGTTAGCCTAATATTAGCTAGCTTTGTAGCAATCACACTAGCTAGGTTAACTTCTAAGCTAGCTAACTTTAATTCAGTGCCATGCTCAGATGCTAATGCTGTTAAACTATCAGTGCTATATTTTGTAAATACTCATGTAGCTTTAGGGTGCTTTCACACCTTCCTTGTTTAGTTCGGTTGAATCATACCAGAGTTCGATCGCTCACTTGGTGCGGTTCGTTTGGGCAGGTGAGAATGCAGCAATCGAACTCTGGTGCGCACCAAAAGCGGACCAAACGAGCGTACCGAGACCTCCTTGAAGAGATGGTCTCGGTACGCTTTCAAACGAACTCTGGTACGGTTCTTTTGTGGTGAGAACACGATCCGGGATCGAATAGATCTAACTGCAAAAAGTATTGCGCATTTTGGACTAAACCAGCCACCGTAGTGGGTCGTTGGCAATATTTTCGGAAGATGAGCATGTCACAGTTTCACAAAAGTAATGCTCGACGTCTCCTGGAGTGTCTTGCGATGCGTCTTCGCCGTTTGCAGTGCATTGAAATGATATTTTCGAGCCACATCCGCGCTTCATTCTGAAAATGAAGACTTTGCATAGAGTGCCGTATATGAGCGATGTAGTAGATTACAACCATGAACATAATCGCAGCACACGGTCGTCTCTCCGTGGTGTACTGTATGCTGTATTTTCCTCTTTTTGTTTACTTCCGGAGTTTCGTTGAAATTTCCCGCACGTTTATTCTGACCATCTTCTATCGCTTATCTGAACTTCTCGGTCGAAGACATGTGGCCAATGAGTGATGTGGATGTTATCACATGACTGCATTTTGGTTCGTTTCAACTGGTGCGGAACAGAACGATCGGTGTGGTGTGAAAAGGAACCAAAACTGATAAAAAGCTACAATGGGTCATTTTTTTGCTTTTGGTCCGGAACGAATGAACTATAGGTGTGAAAGCAACCTTAATGTCATTTGAGAGACAGTGTAAAGGTGAACCGTCAGTAAAAATGACACAGAATCATCAGGATTATCAATGTTTAGATTGACGTCCGCAGAGCTCTTATTTATTTATTTATTTATATTTACTTTTCTCGTTGGCATTATAGCAGCTATAAATGCTCGTTCTATAACCAGCTTCCCTTTATTCTTTCTCTTCATTACCGAGAAAACCCAAAGAAACGTAAATTCCTCCGTGATGATGTTAGAAGACACGTTTTTGTACTTTCTCCAAACTGAACGATATAAATGTAGCACTTAGCACACGCAATGTTGTTTTATTTATCTACAGTCTGAACACAGTGTTAAATTTGATATTAAATTTAAGTCAAATTTCCATGCAATCGGTATCATGTAGCTGTTGTGTGTCACACAGTGTGGATACAGGGTTAAGAGATTCTTTGGAAGGTTTCTGCTCAGGAAACGAAGACTCGGGCAGCCGTGAGGTTCTACACCTCCATCTAGTGGAAAGATAGAAGAGGTGGAGAACGAGAAGGGAAACGATCAGGTCAGGACAAGAAAAGAGTCATCTAGCGAACGAGTTTTAAATGACCGCCGAGAGCCGACTCACGTGTACGAGTTTTTGGTCCTACAAAAGGATCCGTCTGCTCGATTTTCATACTTAAATAAATGTAAATCAGTTGAATTATTATTGCACTGATATTTTACTCATTATATGGTACAGTAAGATTTATACATCATAGATGATCAGAGAAAGAACAAGTGGTCAAACTATACAATACAATGGTTTTGGATCGGATACGGTGAACGGATCATTAAGAAGTCAAAAGGATTGACTCGTTGATTCAGACACTCAAAAAGAACCTGCTGGAAAATGTATTTTGTCTATGTATCTATATTCATTCATTCACTCATTCATTCTCTACCGCTCATCTGAACTTCTCGGGTCACGGGGAGCCTGTGGCTATCTCAGGCGTCATCGGGCATCGAGGCAGGATACACCCTGGAGTGAAGTGAGGTGAACGTGTTAACCACTAAGCCACCGTGCCCCCTATGTATCTGTATTATATTATATAATAATGTGCCAAGGTTTTCATGCCCAAAAGAACTAATTCATTCGTTTATGTGGCACGATGAGCTGCTAATATAAAAGCAATAATGTAGAGCTGATGTTATACAATAATAGAATAGAATCCTTTATTATCACCACATATACATTATAGCACAGTGGAATTCTTTTCTTCACAGAGTGCAGTTATAGAAAACTAATCAACACCTTCTGCCCAATCACAATCCAGAATTTAGTGAAACTTCCATCCACTAATTTTCTAGATTAGATTGTAATACAGCGTTGGACCTCCTGTTTGTTTTACCTGATAGGTGACATTATTCCACCATTTACTAAGCACACACACACACACACACACACACACACACACACCGGTGTTGAAGCACCTTTTCATGTAATTAAATACATTTCAGTCTGAGAATTGTTTAAACTGAGCTTAACATCACAGATGTTAAAGATATTTTTACAGGAGTGTGAAGTGCCAGCGTTGTAAAGAGCATAAATAAATAGATTTCATTAATCTAACATGTTCACGCTGTGGTCAGACATCAGTGCTGTCCGGTTTGCTTGCTTTTCGTAGTCTGTGCTATTAAGTCCGCCTGATTGTCCTCGTTCTTCTCCATGTAAGACTGAACGGATCTCCATAAAGCTCGGATGTTCCCCTCTCCGAACCCAGTGGCTCCACGCCGCTCTATCAGCTCCAGGAAGAGCGTGTCCTCGGAGAAGATGGGCTTGGTGAACACCTGCAGCAGGTACCTGGTGGAGAAGAAGTCGTTCTTATAACAAAGCTCTGTCCTCGTTCTCATATTTATATGCACACGACCGATCACGGAGCTCCAAATGCACATCGTTCACATACAGCGCTCTGATTGGTGCAGGTGAAGCAGTGTGAAGTGCTTAAAACTCCTGAGCTAAACACTGTTACTACACAAAACGCGGTTGTAGCTGCCTCTCTACATTACTACGATAGAAAAGAGGTGTTATTTGTGTAGTAACAGCGTTTAGCTCAGGAGTTATTGACTCGGGAAACTCCAACCTGTGAATATGTGGCCGACTTCCTGCTCCTTCAGTTCTCTCCAGCGCTGGAAAGCTGATCCTATATTAACACGTCCTACTTCTTGTCCTTATCGTAAGTCTTTCTTCTCTTTCTCTCTTTGTTTTTATCCTCCATGTCGATGTTAAAACCGCTTTCTGCTAATGTCACACATGCGCACTGAACACTCTCTACGCCCAGATTGACAAGACCCGCCCCTTTCTGCTCATTGGCTACACATTTGTTTTGTTTGGCGACCCAATGCAGTTTTCTGAAGCGTTTCTCAAACAACAGACTTTACTTAAGACGCCGAGGCGCTTTTTTCCTTCTCGATAGGTGAGTAACGTTGGTTTTGCTTTGTTACACAGAACTAATATATGCCTTTGTCCTTTACATCATTATGCTTGTGTGGCATTTTTGCTTGTTTGTTTATCTACAATCGTATTGTTCTTCCCTTCAGCTATGATAAAGACGTTTCTTTCCGTTAGTCGCCTGGGTTACGTATGTATGTGTGGGCGGAGCTATCGATACAGGGGTGGGACCCGTTTGGGTTAGGGGCGTGTTTGTTTTGGTGATTTTATATGTCAACATTCGCTTTCAAACAACGACGACCCCACCTTTAAAGATACTTTTCACACCGAACCTGGAGAGTCGCCAAGTTTTATTGTAAAGATATAATTTAATTGCATTGTAGATTGTATTATTTGTGTAGGCGTGGATTTATATGTTTGGTGTTTGTTTTCATTCTCTATTAACAAAATCACACTGTCTGATGAGAACATTAAGTGAAGATCTTGACATGTATCCTGTACCTTATGCCTTGTGCTGCTGCCACACAATAAGACGATTAGACTTTTGCATTAAAATTGCATAGTGAGCCTACATAGTGCATAGTGAGCCTACATAGCGAGCCTACATAGTGCATAGTGAGCCTACATAGCGAGCCTACATAGTGCATAGTGAGCCTACATAGTGTGCATACATAGTGCATAGTGAGCCTACATAGTGCATAGTGAGCCTACATAGTGCATAGTGAGCATACATAGTGCATAGTGAGCATACATAGTGCATAGTGAGCATACATAGTGCATAGTGAGCCTACATAGTGCATAGTGAGCCTACATAGTGAGCCTACATAGTGCACAGTGAGCCTACATAGTGCAAAGTAAGCCTACATAGTGCATATAGAATATTGTTTGCTTGTGTGAGACGCACTGCTGTCCGTACCGTTTACTGCATGCGCTCGGATCCTCGTCGTTCCCCTGCAGGTCTGTATCCAACAGGATGCCGTGCTGCATCAGAGCTTTAGGATCATGCCCTGCCTCCTCGATCTCCTGCTGCTTCCCCACCTGATGGAGAAGAATCACGGTGTATCAGATACAGTGGTGTGGTCAGTAATAGCGCTTTATCTGAAGTGGAGCGCCTGGAGAACCTCGCTGTAGTAGGCTGCAGGAGGAGAGAAGAACTGAACAGAGGCGTTGGCCATGGTGTGTGCCGTGGACACGATGTCCTGCGTGAACAGGCCGATGTGCTGGATACCTGGACCTCCGTGCTGCTCCAGAAACGTGTCCACCTGATTCCGACCTGAGTTGCACAACACGCACACAAAGATAAATGAAATAAATGCATAAATATGTTATTACATGCGGATGTGCAGAAATGTCTGAGACCCCACCCCAGATAAACCAGAACAGAAACAGTACTCTGCTCGGGCAGAGATTCGGCGATGACGAACTTGCAGTCCGGCTCTTTTCTGTCTTTAAAAGGGAACTTGATTTCCGCCTCGCTGCACTTCCAGTACTCCATAGCGGTCAAGCGCAGACCGATTCCGTCCTGATCCAACACGTAGCCTTCCTCTGCGTCCTCGTTGCTGCTCGGGGGAAACGAAAACAGGACATGTATCAGTGACGTTCACGAGTGAGGAAACACTGAAAGCTAATTCTCTTATATAAGACTATATTCCTTTTGGTGTGTGAAGGAATCAGCATCTGCACTGTACACATGTAAGAACCAGATTTAGGTCATTAGGAGCATTATGTGGGAGCCATAGTTAGGAGTCCCAGTTAGGGGCCCTAGTTAGGAGCCCCAGTTAGAATCCCTAGTTAGGGGCCCTATTTAGGAGGTATGTAGGGAAAGGCAGGGAGCCACGTGTGACCACAGGATCTCACCTGGAGATGAAGAACCTCTGGAACCCGAAGTTCTTCTCGTACCAGCGCATCACCTCAGTCGTGCTGCGTCTCGTGCACGCGTAGGTCACGTGATCAAAATGCGTCACGTGACACCGCGTGTCCTCCTCGTCCTCCCCGGTGCCGACCTGACAGAATCCGGGCAGAAAGGTGCCTTGGTAGCGACTCGTGTCCACGAGCGTGTGACACACGTTACCCACGATGGACTTCACGACCGAGTAGGTCACGTGACCACCGTCGTCCCCGACGCGCGTCGGCGGCACGAGCAGGTCGCAGCCTCTTGACCGCAGCGACTCCGACGTCCTCTCTACGTCCTCGACCTCAAAACACACGTTACACGCGGTGTCCACGGCGTAGTGCGGGTGCACGTCGTACAGCACGTCAGTGACACGTGCCGCTCTCTCATTCACCACAAACACCGCGCCGCCTTTACGGAAGGCGAGCTGCCGAGCTCCGGCCGCCAGTCTGGCAGCAAACACCCTGAACTGGAACTTAGACACGAGGTCCTGGGCCAGTTTGTCCACGTTAGAGACGTGCAACGAAATATGGTGCAGCCGGCTCAAGTAGGCAGCCATGTTTGGTGACGTCACACAGAGTGGGCGTGTCTTCATCTGACGTAAACAACCTGTGAACGAACAAACAAATAAACATACGGATTTATTTATTTATTTTCACTGAATGTGTCGATTCGCACCTTCCTGTTTTCAGTGTATAAACAGATTTATATTTATTTATAGCTGTTGATATCCGGTGTGTTTGGTCACGTGACTGCCGAAGCCCCGCCCCCTCCTGCTGCTGCTGAAGGTTTATTTAGCTTCCTCTATTCTGTCGCCGCCATTAAAACAAATTCACACCGAATATCTCGGGTTTAGACGCGACAGGCGGCCGTTTGGGGCGGGTTTAGTCCTGACACAGGACGTGTGTGTGTGTGAGAGAGTTTCTGAGAGAACAGATAAAGATGTAAAGCGGTTTGTTTTGGTTCTCCGTGTCCCAGAGAGAGACAAGAGGAAGAGGAGGAAGGTGAGGAAGACCTGTGTGTGTTTGTGTGTAAACGTTCACCTTCATGTTAACACTGTAAACAACGTCAGGTGTTATATTAGTGTAGTAACGTCTCATTAACACTTTATTAACGACTCGGGAGACATTCAGACTAAACTCTGAGTGATTAAGGAGACCTTCAGACTAAACTCTGTGTGATTAGACCTTCAGACTAAACTCTGTGTGATTAGACCTTCAGACTAAACTCTGTGTGATTAGACCTTCAGACTAAACTCTGTGTGATTAGACCTTCAGACTAAACTCGGTGTGATTAGACCTTCAGACTAAACTCTGTGTGATTAGACCTTCAGACTAAACTCTGTGTGATTAGACCTTCAGACTAAACTCGGTGTGATTAGACCTTCAGACTAAACTCTGTGTGATTAGACCTTCAGACTAAACTCTGTGTGATTAGACCTTCAGACTAAACTCTGTGTGATTAGACCTTCAGACTAAACTCTGTGTGATTAGACCTTCAGACTAAACTCTGTGTGATTAGACCTTCAGACTAAACTCTGTGTGATTAAGGAGACATTCAGACTAAACTGTGTGTGGTGATTAGACCTTCAGACTAAACTCTGTGTGATTAAGGAGACATTCAGACTAAACTGTGTGTGGTGATTAGACCTTCAGACTAAACTCTGTGTGATTAAGGAGACATTCAGACTAAACTGTGTGTGGTGATTAGACCTTCAGACTAAACTCTGTGTGATTAAGGAGACATTCAGACTAAACTCTGTGTGATTAAGGAGACATTCAGACTAAACTCTGTGTGATTAGACCTTCAGACTAAACTCGGTGTGATTAGACCTTCAGACTAAACTCTGTGTGATTAGACCTTCAGACTAAACTCTGTGTGATTAGACCTTCAGACTAAACTCTGTGTGATTAGACCTTCAGACTAAACTCTGTGTGATTAGACCTTCAGACTAAACTCTGTGTGATTAAGGAGACCTTCAGACTAAACTCTGTGTGATTAGACCTTCAGACTAAACTCTGTGTGATTAAGGAGACCTTCAGACTAAACTCTGTGTGATTAAGGAGACATTCAGACTAAACTCTGTGTGATTAAGGAGACATTCAGACTAAACTCTGTGTGATTAGACCTTCAGACTAAACTCTGTGTGATTAAGGAGACATTCAGACTAAACTGTGTGTGGTGATTAGACCTTCAGACTAAACTCTGTGTGATTAGACCTTCAGACTAAACTCTGTATGATTAGACCTTCAGACTAAACTCTGTGTGATTAGACCTTCAGACTAAACTCTGTGTGATTAGACCTTCAGACTAAACTCTGTGTGATTAGACCTTCAGACTAAACTCTGTGTGATTAGACCTTCAGACTAAACTCTGGAGACATTCAGACTAAACTCGGTGTGGTGATTAGATTGTTTACTCAGACACACAGCTCATTATTCTTATTTACTTCACATTTACTTTATTTGCAGTGCACTGATGTCTGATTAGTGGTGTTTGGTCACATGACCTACTACATGTTTGTACACTGTACCTTTTCCCCCCCACAGAAATACCTGGGGCTATTTCTGCTGCTCACTGTATAGACACGAAACTAAAGAAATCTTTCCACACACATTCTGTACAGAACTGACTAACATGAAACATTTGGACTCCCAGAGACAGTGGGATAATAATCACATGTCCACACGGAGAACTAGTCCATATGAATAGGGCTGGAAAAGCTGTAGGAGACTGAGACATGTGCTAGAAACCTTTGGGGTGGTAAGACTGTGTGTGTGAAAAGCTCACTGATGTGTGTGTGTTTTTCTTTTCCAGCCTGTTGCTTGCTGGACTTGACACCAGCAGTTGTGTGTGTGAGTGAGTGTGTGTGTGTGAGTGAGTGTGTGTGAGTGAGTGTGTGTGAGTGAGTGTGTGTGAGTGAGTGTGTGTGAGTGAGTGTGTGTGAGTGAGTGTGTGTGAGTGAGTGTGTGTGAGTGAGTGTGTGTGAGTGAGTGTGTGTGAGTGAGTGTGTGTGTCCGTGCGTGCGTGTGAGTGCGTGTGTGAGAGTGAGTGTGTGCGAGTGAGTGTGTGCGCGTGTGTGCGCGTGCGTGCGAGTGCGTGCGCGTGCGTGCGCGTGCGTGCGCGTGCGTGTGCGTGCGTGTGCGTGCGCGTCCGTGTGCGTGTGGCTCTCCGTGCGTGTGTGTGCGTGAGCGCGACCGTGTGTGTGTGTGTGTGTGTGTGTGTGAGCGTCCGTGTGCGTGTGGCTCTCCGTGCGTGTGTGTGAGTGCGAGAGACCGTGTGTGTGAGTGTACCATCATGACAGATCCCCATATGAAGTGGGCATGTGAGTACTGCACGTACGAGAACTGGCCCTCAGCTATAAAGTGTACCATGTGTCGAGCTCAGCGCCGCAGTGCCGCCATCATCGACGAGCAGCTGAACAAGTTTAAGAGTAACTCTGTGTGCGGCGACGACGACTCGGAAACTAGCAGCCTGATCATCTGCCCCGATTCCAGCGCCAGGCCTCGGGTGCGCCCGTGCCGTCCTCTGAGCCCGGCAGCCACGCGTCCGTGTCGCACCCTAACGAGGACTATAACGATAAAAACCGCCTGCACGCTCCCAGATGGAGCTGCACCATGTGCACGTATGAGAACTGGGCAGAGACGCAGAGCTGCATCGTGTGTGAGCACCCTAACGACACCTCACCCGTCATCACTAACGAGCTGGTGCAGCGAGGAGGAAGGACACGGAGGACGAGGATGTCCTCTCCTGTCTCCTCAGACTGCGATGCGGAAGTCCACATCCAGGACATTGAGGTGGGAGCTCACGGCTGTGACGAGGACTTTAAAAAGCTCAAACAGATCAAAAACCGTATGAGGAAGAGCGACTGGATGTTTCTCAACGCCTGTGTGGGTGAGTGGATACACAGGCACACACACACACACACACACACACACACACACACACACACACACACACGCGCGCGCGTGCACACGCACTTACTGTACACATGCACTCACACTTACACACGTGCACACGCTTACACGTATGCGCACACGCACACACACACACACATTCACACACGCACGCACAAACACACAAGTGCACACATACATACACACACGTACATGAAAGCACACACACACATACGCACACGCACACATACGCACACGCACACATACACACATGCGCACACACACGCACACATACACACACGCGCACACATACACACACACGCGCACACACACACATACACACACGCGCACACACACACACATACACACACGCGCACGCACACGTACACACACGCACACATGCACGCACACACACACACATGCACACACACGTAGACACGCGCACACGCACACACATGCACACACGCGCACACACACACGCGCACACACACACACGCACACGTACACACACGCACGCGCACACATACACACGCACACGTACACACACGCACACGCACACATGCACGCACACACACACACACACATGCACACACGCGTACACACGCGCACACGCACACACATGCACACACATGCACACACGCGCGCACACACACACATGCATGTTAGACAAAAGAAAAGTGCTTATAAGCCAATAATCAGAACATCATCAGCTATATTTGTTTACTAACATTTCAAAGAGATTTTACTTATTTCCCTTCATCTACATGAACACACTAATGTCCTGTCTCATGTCTCCTGTCACACACACTAATGTCCTGTCTCACGTCTCCTGTCACACACACTAATGTCGTGTCTCACGTCTCCTGTCACACACACTAATGTCGTGTCTCACGTCTCCTGTCACACACACTAATGTCCTGTCTCACGTCTCCTGTCACACACACTAATGTCGTGTCTCACGTCTCCTGTCACACACACTAATGTCGTGTCTCACGTCTCCTGTCACACACACTAATGTCCTGTCTCACGTCTCCTGTCACACACACTAATGTCGTGTCTCACATCACAGTCCTGTCCTGTCACACACACTAATGTCGTGTCTCACGTCTCCTGTCACACACACTAATGTCGTGTCTCACGTCTCCTGTCACACACACTAATGTAGTGTCTCACGTCTCCTGTCACACACACTAATGTCGTGTCTCACGTCTCCTGTCACACACACTAATGTCGTGTCTCACGTCTCCTGTCACACACACTAATGTCCTGTCTCACGTCTCCTGTCACACACACTAATGTCCTGTCTCACGTCTCCTGTCACACACACTAATGTCGTGTCTCACATCACAGTCCTGTCCTGTCACACACACTAATGTCGTGTCTCACGTCTCCTGTCACACACACTAATGTCGTGTCTCACGTCTCCTGTCACACACAATAATGTCCTGTCTCATGTCTCCTGTCACACACACTAATGTCGTGTCTCACATCACACAGTCCTGTCCTGTCACACACACTAATGTCCTGTCTCACGTCTCCTGTCACACACAATAATGTCCTGTCTCATGTCTCCTGTCACACACACTAATGTCGTGTCTCACATCACACAGTCCTGTCCTGTCACACACACTAATGTCGTGTCTCACGTCTCCTGTCACACACACTAATGTAGTGTCTCACGTCTCCTGTCACACACACTAATGTCGTGTTTCACGTCTCCTGTCACACACACTAATGTCGTGTCTCATGTCTCCTGTCACACACACTAATGTCCTGTCTCATGTCTCCTGTCACACACACTAATGTCGTGTCTC
>NC_062525.1:2552256-2557256 GCF_022655615.1 Tachysurus fulvidraco
TGTATTTAAACATGCCTTTTTAACTCACTACAACGCTATACCAATGAGAACCCTGAACTTGTTTCTGTACAACGAGACGGTTCCATCTGGGGTAACAGGAGACAATGACACCCGAAGTGTGTCGCTTATGTCCAGTTTATTCCGTTGTTTTGTTTCGGTTGCCGTCACTGCAGAAATCCCCGCTTCACACAGATAGCATGTCGGACATGACGATAGGGATGTAAGTGCTGTGGTGACAATCTCAGGGTATTCCGCCATGACTTTAATACAGAACACCGGCAGAGTTTCTAACTTCCTAACGACGTCTGTTTCGTGCTCATTTTTGCTAATTTGTGGGTTAAATTTGAGCAAACACAATATACACGTACACCAAGCACTGTTAAACATGACAAAGTACCGGTGAACAGAGAGAAGAGCGATACACACCTTCTCTCTCCACCAAAGCTACAACACCACTGCCGCTCGCAGCCGCTCAGCTCCAGACGTCACCTAAACCCGGCCCGATATCGTGATATTTTGCGCATGCGCGGTATCGGTGCGGCTTTAGGTGACGTCTCTCAGCTCCCGTTTATTAACCTCTCGTCCATGGAAAGTCGCTCAAACCCGAGAGAAATACACCACAGTAAATAACATGGGAATAATTTAATGTTTCTTGGGCCTAAGGGTCGGGGACCACTGGTTTAAAATGAATAAAACACCCACTCTCAATGTCATCATCATCCTCCTCTCTACCTCTATCTCTCTCTCCCTGTATGTCTCTCTCTCTCTCTCTCTCTCTCCCTGTATGTCTCTCTCTCTCTCTCTCTCTCTCTCTCTCTCTCTCTCTCTCTCTCTCTCTCTCTCTCCCTGTATGTCTCTCTCTCTCTCTCTCTCTCTCTCTCTATCCCTGTATGTCTCTCTCTCACTCCCTCCCTTTCCCTTCCCCTCTCTCTCTCTCTCTCTCTCTCTCTCTCTCTCTCTCTGTGTCTCTCCCCCTCTCTCCCTCTCCCTCCCTCTATCCCCCCCGTCTCCCTGCCTCCCCTCCATAAACAAGGGGACAATGATCAACAGTCCCGTGTTAATGCAACAGGGAATGATGATGATGGAATCTCACAGTGATGTGAATAATGAAGTTGTGAGGACTGATTGTGTTCTTACACATGACACTTACACATGACACTTACACATGACACTATATGACGCTTACACACGACACTATATGACGCTTACGCATGACACTATATGACACTTACACATGACACTATGACACTTATGCATGACACTACATGACACTTACACATGACACTATATGACACTTACACATGACACTATATGACACTTACACATGACACTATATGACACTTACACATGACACTTCCACATGACACTACATGACACTTACACATGACACTATATGACACTTACGCATGACACTATATGACACTTACACATGACACTATGACACTTACGCATGACACTACATGACACTTATGCATGACACTACATGACACTTACACATGACACTATATGACACTTACACATGACACTATATGACACTTACACATGACACTTACGCATGACACTTTGACACTTACGCATGACACTATATGACTTACACATGGCACTATATGACACTTATGTATGACACTATGACACTTACACATGACACTATATGACACTTACGCAATATGAGACTTATGCATGACACTATATGACACTTACGCATGACACTATATGACACTTACGCATGACACTATATGATACTTACGCATGACATTATATGACACACACGACAGTTACGCATGACACTATATGACACTTACGCATGACACTTACACATGACACTATGACACTTACGCATGACACTATATGACACTTACACATGACACTTACGCATGACACTACATGACACTTACGCATGATACTACACGACACTTACGCATGACACTACACGACACTTACGCATGACACTACACGACACTTACGCATGACACTACACGACACTTAGGCATGACACTGCATGACACTTACGCATGACACTATATGACACTTACACATGACACTTACGCATGACACTACATGACACTTACGCATGATACTACACGACACTTACGCATGACACTACACGACACTTACGCATGACACTACACGACACTTACGCATGACACTACACGACACTTAGGCATGACACTGCATGACACTTATGCATGACACTATATGACACGCATGACACTATATGACACTTACACATGACACTATATGACACGTACGCATGACACTTACACATGACACTAAAAAGTTTAGAGGCCCATATACAAACCTCCCATATGGAGACCTTCAGTGGAGAACTGCATGGACACAGAGCTCACCTTCATCCCCAGGTGATAGAGGGATGTTTTGCAGGACACCTGTGACTTTGCTGTGTTTTAGGGAAGGTGTTTTCACCCTTTTAATAATGGGCCTAAATATAATATAAATAGAAAGCAGCTTCATGTACTGCTTAATTTTCTATTGGACCAGGCAAAAATACCAAAAAGGACATTTAACCCCCCCTTTTTTAAGTCTTGTTTTTTTGTTCCTTGAAGCCTTAATGGTTTTTGTTCTCTCTCTGTAGGAGTGGTGGAAGGCGACCTGGCTGCAGTGGAGATGTATAAATCGTCAGGTGGAGATATCGCTCGGCAGCTGACGTCAGGGGAAGTGCGTCTGTTAAACCGTCCCTCAGCCTTCGACACCGGGTTCACGCTTGTCCATCTCGCCATCCGATTTCAGAGACAGGACATGCTTGCTATCCTCCTGACCGAGGTATACACACACACACACACACACACACACACACACACACACACGCACACAAATGCTGTCCCTCAGGGATTAATAAAGTCCATCTATCCGTACTGTTTGTCCTTTTTTCTTACTCCGGACCCTAATCCTGGGAAGGGTGGGTGTGAGGTGGGAACACACTCCGGTCCATCCCTCGCTCGCTCACACACTCCGGTCCATCCCTCGCTCGCTCTCACACTCCGGTCCATCCCTCGCTCGCTCTCACACTCCGGTCCATCCCTCGCTCGCTCTCACACTCCGGTCCATCCCTCGCTCGCTCTCACACTCCGGTCCATCCCTCGCTCGCTCTCACACTCCGGTCCATCCCTCGCTCGCTCACACACTCCGGTCCCATCCCTCACCGCTCTTCACACTCCGGTCCATCCCTCGCTTAACTATGAAAGAAGACAATAATAATTCTTTTCCAAGAGGAATAAAAATGTTATGTCTATGTGAGAGAGGGAGAGAGAGAAGAGAGAGAGAGAGAGAGAGAGAGAGGTATATTGACCCTTGACCTGTTCCCGTCTCTGACGATTTCCACACTGTTTATTATCAAACTATCATCAACCACTTGAACTTAAATGCATCGTTGATAATAACATCTGAAGGTGATTATGTATTGGGGGAAAAAAAACTCACACAATAATGCACCTGCTAATGAACATGATCAAGACATTTGACAAGGTTTGGCCATCCGTGTAGTGACCCGGTAGCTGAAGAACACAAAAACAAGTAGACAACTTTTGCTTTTTACAACCTACACAGCCAGATTCAACCGAGAATAATGCATTTTCTAAAGGCAGCATGAAGGTAATCCATAAGACTTGTTTATATGAAAAGTGAATAAAGACCCTGACATTATTTTCAAATTTAGAACAAGTTGAGTTTTTAATTTATTTATTCTCACGTCTCATTTCAAGCCCGTATAAGTTTTTTTTCCTTCAGAACACGACAGACGTTATTATAATAATAACATTAATAAATAACATTCGACCCCGTTGAGCTCCGTTGTATGAACACAAAACCACTGAGATATTTCTCAAAAAAATCTTCTTCTGCGTGTCTCAGATAAAAGAGTCATAAAAGATTTACGGCATATAAATAAAGTAAGGAAATGGAACAGATTTTATGAGTTTTGTAACGTAATTATAATAAAAGTAACTACTTAGACAAAGAAGCTACGCCTAACTTATAATAAGTGTATTAAGACACTGACGATCATAACGTTTACTTGCCACATTTTGGCTAATCCTCTATTAGAGCGTGTACAGAGTGTGTGCTTACTCCGAGCATGCCACATTGCCCCTTGCCCCTCGTGGTCCATGTCAAGTGCCACACGTCCAATAGCATGTTCCTGGTGTGAGCGAAGTCTTTCCAATTTAAAATCCAAAAGCAAATGCTGAAACTTAAATACAACATTTTAAATTCATTACATCGCTCTCGCTGATCAAATCACTGAAGTGAATGTAACACGACACCGTGCAAAAGTATATAATCATAACGTTTACTTACCGCTTGCTCCATTTGGGCTAATCTGTTATTATCATTGCCTTTCTCTACCGGCATGCACTTATTTCCCGGGATTTCAGAACAGCGTAACAGATATTGCGTCATCGGGTAGGCGTGGCCTATTTGATAATCTAACCCTAATCCTAACCCTAATCCTAACCCTAACCCTAACCATAACCATAGTTTTTGGTTGTTTATTTGTTTTCTAAAATAAATCTACCTGTATGACTCCTTTGTCCTTCGTAGTATGCTGTTTTTTTGCTTTTTTTTTGAAAGAGGGCGGTTTTCCAAGACATCCGGAAACACATCCACTTTACGTCATGGTAACAAAACCACTGGAATTTAGTGAATGCCTTTCTCTACCTGCTGCTTTGGTCCTCGTCAACCTTTGACATGCAGTATAAGGACGTGAGTGTCGGCAGTCCCTACAACGGTTGTGACATGTTCAGACCTTTCACTACACACAGCGATAAATATATTGAAGACATCTTTCAGAAGATCTCAGTAGTGACACAAGAGAAGATCTCAGCATTTCTGTTGGAGATAAATCAGTAAACTTCTTTATTGACCAAACGAGAGAGAGAACAAAGCTCATGGATATCTTTGTGGATGCCACTGAGATGACGACCAACCAGAATCATTCATTCATTCATTCATTTTCTACCGCTTATCCGAACTACCGCTTATCTCAG
>NC_062525.1:2562256-2569756 GCF_022655615.1 Tachysurus fulvidraco
TTTAACAGGATTTTGAAGAGTTTTTAAAGTCGAGCAACAGACGATGGGCTGCTTCTGAGAATCAAGGAATATGGAGGTGCATTAAAGATGGTGGAATTACTTTATTGACCAAGCGTACAGGGGTGGGGCAGAAAATGTGCGAATAATCAACCGGAAATTTACAGAAAAACAAAATGCCTAAAAAATGGCAAATTTTTCAGTTTCAGAGCTTTGGTTCAGGTCCCTTAGGGTGCTTTCACACCTGCCTTGTTTAGTTCGGTCGAATCGTACCAGAGTTCGATCGCTCGTTCGGTGCGGTTCGTTTGGGCAGGTGAGAACGCAGCGATCGAACTCTGGTGCGCACCAAAAGCGGACCAAACGAGCGTACCGAGACCTCCTTGAAGAGGTGGTCTCGGTACGCTTTCAAATGAACTCTGGTACGGTTCGTTTGTGGTGAGAACACGGTCCGAGATCGAATAGACCTAACTGCAAAAAGTATTGCGCATTTTGGACTAAACCAGCTGGGTCGTGGGTCGTTGCCAATATTTTCAGAAGATGAGCATGTCACAGTTTCACAAAAGTAATGCTCGCCGCCTCCTGAAGTGTCTCGTGATGCGTCTTCGCCGTTTGCAGTGCATTGAAATGATATTTTCGAGCCACATCCGCGCTTCATTCTGAAAATGAAGACTTTGCATAGAGTGCCGTATATGAGCGATGTAGTAGATTACAACCATGAACATAATCGCAGCACACGGTCGTCTCTCCATGGTGTACTGTATGCTGTATTTTCCTCTTTTTGTTTACTTCCGGAGTTTCGTTGAAATTTCCCGCACGTTTATTCTGACCATCTTCTATCGCTTATCTGAACTTCTCGGTCGAAGACATGTGGCCAATGAGTGATGTGGATGTTATCACATGACTGCATTTTGGTTCGTTTCAACTGGTGCGGAACAGAACGATCGGTGTGGTGTTGAAAAGGAACCAAAACTGATAAAAGCTACAATGGGTCATTTTTTGCTTTTGGTCCGGAACGAATGAACTATAGGGTGAAAGCAACCTTAATGTCATTTGAGAGACAGTGTAAAGGTGAACCGTCAGTAAAAATGACACAGAATCATCAGGATTATCAATGTTTAGATTGACGTCCGCAGAGCTCTTATTTATTTATTTATTTATATTTACTTTTCTCGTTGGCATTATAGCAGCTATAAACGCTCGTTCTATAACCAGCTTCCCTTTATTCTTTCTCTTCATTACCGAGAAAACCCAAAGAAACGTAAATTCCTCCGTGATGATGTTAGAAGACACGTTTTTGTACTTTCTCCAAACTGAACGATATAAATGTAGCACTTAGCACACGCAATGTTGTTTTATTTATCTACAGTCTGAACACAGTGTTAAATTTGATATTAAATTTAAGTTAAATTTCCATGCAATCGGTATCATGTAGCTGTTGTGTGTCACACAGTGTGGATACAGGGTTAAGAGATTCTTTGGAAGGTTTCTGCTCAGGAAACGAAGACTCGGGCAGCCGTGAGGTTCTACACCTCCATCTAGTGGAAAGATAGAAGAGGTGGAGAACGAGAAGGGAAACGATCAGGTCAGGACAAGAAAAGAGTCATCTAGCGAACGAGTTTTAAATGACCGCCGAGAGCCGACTCACGTGTACGAGACTATTTTTGGTCCTACAAAAGGATCCGTCTGCTCGATTTTCATACTTAAATAAATGTAAATCAGTTGAATTATTATTGCACTGATATTTTACTCATTATATGGTACAGTAAGATTTATACATCATAGATGATCAGAGAAAGAACAAGTGGTCAAACTATACAATACAATGGTTTTGGATCGGATACGGTGAACGGATCATTAAGGAGTCAAAAGGATTGACTCGTTGATTCAGACACTCAAAAAGAACCTGCTGGAAAATGTATTTTGTCTATGTATCTATATTCATTCATTCACTCATTCATTCTCTACCGCTCATCTGAACTTCTCGGGTCACGGGGAGCCTGTGCCTATCTCAGGCGTCATCGGGCATCGAGGCAGGATACACCCTGGAGTGAAGTGAGGTGAACGTGTTAACCACTAAGCCACCGTGCCCCCTATGTATCTGTATTATATTATATAATAATGTGCCAAGGTTTTCATGCCCAAAAGAACTAATTCATTCGTTTATGTGGCACGATGAGCTGCTAATATAAAAGCAATAATGTAGAGCTGATGTTATACAATAATAGAATAGAATCCTTTATTATCACCACATATACATTATAGCACAGTGGAATTCTTTTCTTCACAGAGTGCAGTTATAGAAAACTAATCAACACCTTCTGCCCAATCACAATCCAGAATTTAGTGAAACTTCCATCCACTAATTTTCTAGATTAGATTGTAATACAGCGTTAGACCTCCTGTTTGTTTTACCTGATAGGTGACATTATTCCACCATTTACTAAGCGCACACACACACACACACACACACACACACACACACACACCGGTGTTGAAGCACCTTTTCATGTAATTAAATACATTTCAGTCTGAGAATTGTTTAAACTGAGCTTAACATCACAGATGTTAAAGATATTTTTACAGGAGTGTGAAGTGCCAGCGTTGTAAAGAGCATAAATAAATAGATTTCATTAATCTAACATGTTCACGCTGTGGTCAGACATCAGTGCTGTCCGGTTTGCTTGCTTTTCGTAGTCTGTGCTATTAAGTCCGCCTGATTGTCCTCGTTCTTCTCCATGTAAGACTGAACGGATCTCCATAAAGCTCGGATGTTCCCCTCTCCGAACCCAGTGGCTCCACGCCGCTCTATCAGCTCCAGGAAGAGCGTGTCCTCGGAGAAGATGGGCTTGGTGAACACCTGCAGCAGGTACCTGGTGGAGAAGAAGTCGTTCTTATAACAAAGCTCTGTCCTCGTTCTCATATTTATATGCACACGACCGATCACGGAGCTCCAAATGCACATCGTTCACATACAGCGCTCTGATTGGTGCAGGTGAAGCAGTGTGAAGTGCTTAAAACTCCTGAGCTAAATGCTGTTACTACACAAAACGCGGTTGTAGCTGCCTCTCTACATTACTACGATAGAAAAGAGGTGTTATTTGTGTAGTAACAGCGTTTAGCTCAGGAGTTATTGACTCGGGAAACTCCAACCTGTGAATATGTGGCCAACTTCCTGCTCCTTCAGTTCTCTCCAGCGCTGGAAAGCTGATCCTATATTAACACGTCCTACTTCTTGTCCTTATCGTAAGTCTTTCTTCTCTTTCTCTCTTTGTTTTTATCCTCCATGTCGATGTTAAAACCGCTTTCTGCTAATGTCACACATGCGCACTGAACACTCTCTCCGCCCAGATTGACAAGACCCGCCCCTTTCTGCTCATTGGCTACACATTTGTTTTGTTTGGCGGCCCAATGCAGTTTTCTGAAGCGTTTCTCAAACAACAGACTTTACTTAAGACGCCGAGGCGCTTTTTTCCTTCTCGACAGATGAGTAACGTTGGTTTTGCTTTGTTACACAGAACTAATATATGCCTTTGTCCTTTACATCATTATGCTTGTGTGGCATTTTTGCTTGTTTGCTTATCTACAATCGTATTGTTCTTCCCTTCAGCTATGATAAAGACGTTTCTTTCCGTTAGTCGCCTGGGTTACGTATGTATGTGTGGGCGGAGCTATCGATACAGGGGTGGGACCCGTTTGGGTTAGGGGCGTGTTTGTTTTGGTGATTTTATATGTCAACATTGGCTTTCAAACAACGACGACCCCACCTTTAAAGATACTTTTCACACCGAACCTGGAGAGTCGCCAAGTTTTATTGTAAAGATATAATTTAATTACATTGTAGATTGTATTATTTGTGTAGGCGTGGATTTATATGTTTGGTGTTTGTTTTCATTCTCTATTAACAAAATCACACTGTCTGATGAGAACATTAAGTGAAGATCTTGACATGTATCCTGTACCTTATGCCTTGTGCTGCTGCCACACAATAAGACGATTAGACTTTTGCATTAAAATTGCATAGTGAGCCTACATAGTGCATAGTGAGCCTTCACAGTGCGCATACATAGTGCATAGTGAGCCTACATAGTGTGCATACATAGTGCATAGTGAGCCTACATAGTGCATAGTGAGCCTACATAGTGCATAGTGAGCCTACATAGTGCATAGTGAGCCTACATAGTGCATAGTGAGCATACATAGTGCATAGTGAGCCTACATAGTGCATAGTGAGCCTACATAGTGCATAGTGAGCCTACATAGTGCATAGTGAGCCTACATAGTGCATAGTGAGCCTACATAGTGCATAGTGAGCCTACATAGTGCATAGTGAGCCTACATAGTGAGCCTACATAGTGCACAGTGAGCCTACATAGTGCAAAGTAAGCCTACATAGTGCATATAGAATATTGTTTGCTTGTGTGAGACGCACTGCTGTCCGTACCGTTTACTGCATGCGCTCGGATCCTCGTCGTTCCCCTGCAGGTCTGTATCCAACAGGATGCCGTGCTGCATCAGAGCTTTAGGATCATGCCCTGCCTCCTCGATCTCCTGCTGCTTCCCCACCTGATGGAGAAGAATCACGGTGTATCAGATACAGTGGTGTGGTCAGTAATAGCGCTTTATCTGAAGTGGAGCGCCTGGAGAACCTCGCTGTAGTAGGCTGCAGGAGGAGAGAAGAACTGAACAGAGGCGTTGGCCATGGTGTGTGCCGTGGACACGATGTCCTGCGTGAACAGGCCGATGTGCTGGATACCTGGACCTCCGTGCTGCTCCAGAAACGTGTCCACCTGATTCCGACCTGAGTTGCACAACACGCACACAAAGATAAATGAAATAAATGCATAAATATGTTATTACATGCGGATGTGCAGAAATGTCTGAGACCCCACCCCAGATAAACCAGAACAGAAACAGTACTCTGCTCGGGCAGAGATTCGGCGATGACGAACTTGCAGTCCGGCTCTTTTCTGTCTTTAAAAGGGAACTTGATTTCCGCCTCGCTGCACTTCCAGTACTCCATAGCGGTCAAGCGCAGACCGATTCCGTCCTGATCCAACACGTAGCCTTCCTCTGCGTCCTCGTTGCTGCTCGGGGGAAACGAAAACAGGACATGTATCAGTGACGTTCACGAGTGAGGAAACACTGAAAGCTAATTCTCTTATATAAGACTATATTCCTTTTGGTGTGTGAAGGAATCAGCATCTGCACTGTACACATGTAAGAACCAGATTTAGGTCATTAGGAGCATTATGTGGGAGCCATAGTTAGGAGTCCCAGTTAGGGGCCCTAGTTAGGAGCCCCAGTTAGAATCCTAGTTAGGGGCCCTATTTAGGAGGTATGTAGGGAAAGGCAGGGAGCCACGTGTGACCACAGGATCTCACCTGGAGATGAAGAACCTCTGGAACCCGAAGTTCTTCTCGTACCAGCGCATCACCTCAGTCGTGCTGCGTCTCGTGCACGCGTAGGTCACGTGATCAAATGCGTCACGTGACACCGCGTGTCCTCCTCGTCCTCCCCGGTGCCGACCTGACAGAATCCGGGCAGAAAGGTGCCTTGGTAGCGACTCGTGTCCACGAGCGTGTGACACACGTTACCCACGATGGACTTCACGACCGAGTAGGTCACGTGACCACCGTCGTCCCCGACGCGCGTCGGCGGCACGAGCAGGTCGCAGCCTCTTGACCGCAGCGACTCCGACGTCCTCTCTACGTCCTCGACCTCAAAACACACGTTACACGCGGTGTCCACGGCGTAGTGCGGGTGCACGTCGTACAGCACGTCAGTGACACGTGCCGCTCTCTCATTCACCACAAACACCGCGCCGCCTTTACGGAAGGCGAGCTGCCGAGCTCCGGCCGCCAGTCTGGCAGCAAACACCCTGAACTGGAACTTAGACACGAGGTCCTGGGCCAGTTTGTCCACGTTAGAGACGTGCAACGAAATATGGTGCAGCCGGCTCAAGTAGGCAGCCATGTTTGGTGACGTCACACAGAGTGGGCGTGTCTTCATCTGACGTAAACAACCTGTGAACGAACAAACAAATAAACATACGGATTTATTTATTTATTTTCACTGAATGTGTCGATTCGCACCTTCCTGTTTTCAGTGTATAAACAGATTTATATTTATTTATAGCTGTTGATATCCGGTGTGTTTGGTCACGTGACTGCCGAAGCCCCGCCCCCTCCTCCTGCTGCTGAAGGTTTATTTAGCTTCCTCTATTCTGTCGCCGCCATTAAAACAAATTCACACCGAATATCTCGGGTTTAGACGCGACAGGCGGCCGTTTGGGGCGGGTTTAGTCCTGACACAGGACGTGTGTGTGTGTGTGAGAGAGTTTCTGAGAGAACAGATAAAGATGTAAAGCGGTTTGTTTTGGTTCTCCGTGTCCCAGAGAGAGACAAGAGGAAGAGGAGGAAGGTGAGGAAGACCTGTGTGTGTTTGTGTGTAAACGTTCACCTTCATGTTAACACTGTAAACAACGTCAGGTGTTATATTAGTGTAGTAACGTCTCATTAACACTTTATTAACGACTCGGGAGACATTCAGACTAAACTCTGAGTGATTAGACCTTCAGACTAAACTCTGTGTGATTAGACCTTCAGACTAAACTCTGTGTGATTAGACCTTCAGACTAAACTCTGTGTGATTAGACCTTCAGACTAAACTCTGTGTGATTAGACCTTCAGACTAAACTCTGTGTGATTAGACCTTCAGACTAAACTCTGTGTGATTAGACCTTCAGACTAAACTCTGTGTGATTAGACCTTCAGACTAAACTCTGTGTGATTAGACCTTCAGACTAAACTCTGTGTGATTAGACCTTCAGACTAAACTCTGTGTGATTAGACCTTCAGACTAAACTGTGTGTGGTGATTAGACCTTCAGACTAAACTCTGTGTGATTAAGGAGACATTCAGACTAAACTCTGTGTGATTAAGGAGACATTCAGACTAAACTCTGTGTGATTAGACCTTCAGACTAAACTGTGTGTGATTAAGGAGACCTTCAGACTAAACTCTGTGTGATTAGACCTTCAGACTAAACTCTGTGTGATTAAGGAGACCTTCAGACTAAACTCTGTGTGATTAGACCTTCAGACTAAACTCTGTGTGATTAGACCTTCAGACTAAACTCTGTGTGATTAGACCTTCAGACTAAACTCTGTGTGATTAGACCTTCAGACTAAACTCTGTGTGATTAAGGAGACCTTCAGACTAAACTCTGTGTGATTAGACCTTCAGACTAAACTCTGTGTGATTAAGGAGACATTCAGACTAAACTCTGTGTGATTAAGGAGACATTCAGACTAAACTCTGTGTGATTAAGGAGACATTCAGACTAAACTGTGTGTGGTGATTAGACCTTCAGACTAAACTCGGTGTGATTAGACCTTCAGACTAAACTCTGTGTGATTAGACCTTCAGACTAAACTCTGTGTGATTAGACCTTCAGACTAAACTCTGTGTGATTAGACCTTCAGACTAAACTCTGTGTGATTAG
>NC_062525.1:2574756-2577256 GCF_022655615.1 Tachysurus fulvidraco
ATGTCGTGTCTCACGTCACACAGTTCTATCCTGTCACACACACTAATGTCCTGTCTCACATCACATAGTTCTGTCCTGTCACACACACACACACACACACACACAACACTAATGTCGTGACAGTTCTGTTCTGTCACACACACACACACACACACACACACACTAATGTCGTGTCTCACATCACACAGTCCTGTCCTGTCTCACACACTAATGTCCTGTCTCACATCACACAGTTCTGTCCTGTGTCACACACACACACACACACACACACACACACACACACACACACTAATGTCCTGTCTCACATCACACAGTTCTGTCCTGTCTCACACACACACACACACACACACACACACACACACACAAATGTCGTGTACCACATCACACAGTCCTGTCACACACACTAATGTCCTGTCTCACATCACACAGTTCTGTCCTGTCTCACACACACACACACACACACACAAATGTCGTGTACCACATCACACAGTCCTGTCACACACACTAATGTCCTGTCTCACATCACACTGTCCTGTCCTGTCTCACACACACACACACACACACACACACACACACACAAATGTCGTGTACCACATCACACAGTCCTGTCACACACACTAATGTCCTGTCTCACATCACACTGTCCTGTCCTGTCTCACACACACTAATGTCGTGTCTCATGTCACACAGTCCTGTCTCACACACACTAATGTCATGTCTCACATCACACTGTCCTGTCCTGTACTAAACCCTAACTAGACAGTCCTGTCCTGTCTCACATCACACTGTCCTGTCCTGTCTCACGCACACTAATGTCGTGTCTCACGTCTCCTGTCACACACACTAATGTCGTGTCTCACATCACACAGTCCTGTCCTGTCACACACACTAATGTCGTGTCTCACGTCTCCTGTCACACACACTAATGTAGTGTCTCACGTCTCCTGTCACACACACTAATGTCCTGTCTCACGTCTCCTGTCACACACACTAATGTCCTGTCTCATGTCTCCTGTCACACACACTAATGTCGTGTCTCATGTCTCCTGTCACACACACTAATGTCGTGTCTCACATCACACAGTCCTGTCCTGTCACACACACTAATGTCCTGTCTCACGTCTCCTGTCACACACACTAATGTCGTGTCTCACATCACACAGTCCTGTCCTGTCACACACACTAATGACGTGTCTCACGTCTCCTGTCACACACACTAATGACGTGTCTCACGTCTCCTGTCACACACACTAATGTCGTGTCTCACGTCACACAGTCCTGTCCTGTCACACACACTAATGTCGTGTCTCACGTCACACAGTTCTATCCTGTCACACACACTAATGTCCTGTCTCACATCACATAGTTCTGTCCTGTCACACACACACACACACACACACACAACACTAATGTCGTGACAGTTCTGTTCTGTCACACACACACACACACACACACACACACTAATGTCGTGTCTCACATCACACAGTCCTGTCCTGTCTCACACACTAATGTCCTGTCTCACATCACACAGTTCTGTCCTGTGTCACACACACACACACACACACACACACACACACACACACACACACACTAATGTCCTGTCTCACATCACACAGTTCTGTCCTGTCTCACACACACACACACACACACACACACACACACACACACAAATGTCGTGTACCACATCACACAGTCCTGTCACACACACTAATGTCCTGTCTCACATCACACAGTTCTGTCCTGTCTCACACACACACACACACACACACAAATGTCGTGTACCACATCACACAGTCCTGTCACACACACTAATGTCCTGTCTCACATCACACTGTCCTGTCCTGTCTCACACACACACACACACACACACACACACACAAATGTCGTGTACCACATCACACAGTCCTGTCACACACACTAATGTCCTGTCTCACATCACACTGTCCTGTCCTGTCTCACACACACTAATGTCGTGTCTCATGTCACACAGTCCTGTCTCACACACACTAATGTCATGTCTCACATCACACTGTCCTGTCCTGTACTAAACCCTAACTAGACAGTCCTGTCCTGTCTCACATCACACTGTCCTGTCCTGTCTCACGCACACTAATGTCGTGTCTCATGTCACACTGTCCTGTCCTGTACTAAACCCTAACTACACAGTCCTGTCCTGTCTCACATCACACTGTCCTGTCCTGTACTAAACCCTAACTACACAGTCCTGTCCTGTCTCACATCACACTGTCCTGTCCTGTACTAAACCCTAACTACACAGTCCTGTCCTGTCTCACATCACACTGTCCTGTCCTGTACTAAACCCTAACTACACAGTCCTGTCCTGTCTCACATCACACTGTCCTGTCCTGTACTAAACCCTAACTAGACAGTCCCCAGTTTAGATTTAGGCTGTTACGAGTGAATAGAGTTTATAACTGGTTTATTTTGAACAAACCTTTATAACCTGAGCTGTATTTTATATCACATTTTATATCTTCTT
>NC_062525.1:2579756-2582256 GCF_022655615.1 Tachysurus fulvidraco
TATGTTTACTTATCCATTAAAGTCATGTGAGTGAGTACAGTCTGAGGTGAAGCCATCACCAGGAGTTTACAGTGTTATCGGTTCCTCAGTAAAGTGTCACTAGTTTTACAGATGGGGGTGGGGGCTATACATTTAAATTAAAATTAATAATTTTACTTTAATTGTATTTAAACTTGCCTTTTTAACTCACTACAACGCTAAACCAATGAGAACCCTGAACTTGTTTCTGTACAACAAGACGGTTCCATCTGGGGTAATAGGAGACAATGACACCCGAAGTGTGTTGCTTATGTCCAGTTTATTCCGTTGTTTTGTTTCGGTTGCCGTCACTGCAGAAATCCCCGCTTCACACAGATAGCATGTCGGACATGGCGATAGGGATGTAAGTGCTGTGGTGACAATCTCAGGGTATTCCGCCATGACTTTAATCCAGAACACCGGCAGAGTTTCTAACTTTCTAACGACGTCTGTTTCGTGCTCATTTTTGCTAATTTGTGGGTTAAATTTGAGCAAACACAATATACACGTACACCAAGCACTGTTAAACATGACAAAGTACCGGTGAACAGAGAGAAGAGCGATACACACCTTCTCTCTCCACCAAAGCTACAACACCACTGCCGCTCGCAGCCGCTCAGCTCCAGACGTCACCTAAACCCGGCCCGATATCATGATATTTTGCGCATGCGCGGTATCGGTGCGGCTTTAGGTGACGTCTCTCAGCTCCCGGTTAACCTCTCGTGCATGGAAAGTCGCACAAACCTGAGAGAAATACACCACAGTAAATAAAATGGGAATAATTTAATGTTCCTTGGGCCTAAGGGTCGGGGACCACTGGTTTAAAATGAATAAAACACCCACTCTCAATGTCATCATCACCTCCTCTCTACCTCTATCTCTCTCTCCCTGTATGTCTCTCTCTCTCTCTCTCTCTCTCTCTCTCCCTGTATGTTTCTCTCTCTCTCTCTCTCTCTCTCTCTCTCTCTCTCTCTCTCTCTCCCTGTATGTCTCTCTCTCACTCCCTCCCTTTCCCTTCCCCTCTCTCTCTCTCTGTGTCTCTCCCCCTCTCTCCCTCTCCCTCCCTCTATCCCCCCCGTCTCCCTGCCTCCCCTCCATAAACAAGGGGACAATGATCAACAGTCCCGTGTTAATGCAACAGGGAATGATGATGATGGAATCTCACAGTGATGTGAATAATGAAGTTGTGAGGACTGATTGTGTTCTTACACATGACACTTACACATGACACTTACACATGACACTTACACATGACACTATATGACGCTTACGCATGACACTATATGACACTTACACATGACACTATGACACTTATGCATGACACTACATGACACTTACACATGACACTACATGACACTTACACATGACACTACATGACACTTACACATGACACTATATGACACTTACACATGACACT
Organism: Tachysurus fulvidraco; assembly: GCF_022655615.1. NCBI lineage: Eukaryota > Metazoa > Chordata > Actinopteri > Siluriformes > Bagridae > Tachysurus > Tachysurus fulvidraco. Next base: position 2,581,192 of record NC_062525.1, read on the forward strand.
ATATGACACTTACACATGACACTTACACATGACACTATATGACACTTACGCATGACACTACATGACACTTATGCATGACACTACATGACACTTACACATGACACTATATGACACTTACACATGACACTATATGACACTTACACATGACACTTACGCATGACACTTTGTGACACTTACGCATGACACTATATGACACTTACACATGGCACTATATGACACTTATGTATGACACTATGACACTTACACATGACACTATATGACACTTACGCAATATGAGACTTATGCATGACACTATATGACACTTACGCATGACACTATATGACACTTACGCATGACACTATATGACACTTGCGCATGACACTATATGACACTTACAAATGACACTATATGATACTTACGCATGACATTATATGACACACACGACAGTTACGCATGACACTATATGACACTTACGCATGACACTTACACATGACACTATGACACTTACGCATGACACTATATGACACTTACACATGACACTTACGCATGACACTACATGACACTTACGCATGATACTACACGACACTTACGCATGACACTACACGACACTTACGCATGACACTACACGACACTTACGCATGACACTACACGACACTTAGGCATGACACTGCATGACACTTATGCATGACACTATATGACACGCATGACACTATATGACACTTACACATGACACTATATGACACGTACGCATGACACTTACACATGACACTAAAAAGTTTAGAGGCCCATATACAAACCTCCCATATGGAGACCTTCAGTGGAGAACTGCATGGACACAGAGCTCACCTTCATCCCCAGGTGATAGAGGGATGTTTTGCAGGACACCTGTGACTTTGCTGTGTTTTAGGGAAGGTGTTTTCACCCTTTTAATAATGGGCCTAAATATAATATAAATAGAAAGCAGATTCATGTACTGCTTAATTTTCTATTGGACCAGGCAAAAATACCAAAAAGGACATTTAAACCCCCCTTTTTTAAGTCTTGTTTTTTTGTTCCTTGAAGCCTTAATGGTTTTTGTTCTCTCTC
>NC_062525.1:2587256-2597256 GCF_022655615.1 Tachysurus fulvidraco
CATCTCCACTCACCCACCCACCCACACGCCTCTGCTCTACAGTTCAAAGGAGATGAAACATTAAAGCGTCAAAGGACCTTTTAAAAACCGCTCAAGCAAATAATCTTTTATTTTTAAAAACAAAAGCAGCGATAAAAAGATCTCGGCCGGAGCGAAGGCATGAGCACTTCCTGTGATCCCGATCCAGATGAGATTTAGATCCAGATCTTCACTTTAATAAGTGATAGTTTTTAGTGAGCATGTCTGATCGTTAGTAGGTCACGTGACCTGATCCGTGTCCCTGTGTGATGGTGGGTTTCTGTAGTCTGAGGTTTCACACTGCTCCTACTTTCCCTGGAGTTAACACTGAATCGTGGCTCTTCACAATCTGATGTTTCTCTACACTCTACATCCCTAAACCCTGCTGCAACCTTCTTCTTATTTACATATTCACGTATCTACATCCTGATGGGATAAATCCGCCGCGTGACCTCTTTAAATAACGGCTCGTCTCACGCTTTCACGTCGCTGAGGAAAAAAGTTCGGCTCTGTGCTTCATCACCCGAGCAGCTTCTGTTATCTTTCACAGCTTTCTCATCTTTTTTGCCCTTTTTAACTTTGTCCTGTAGTCGACCAGACGTTCGTCCCTCTGTATCAGACTTCAGGGTGTCGTATTTCCCCCTCGCTACGGCACACACTCCTGTGGTGTTCGGTGTTTAGTCTCCTGACTGTATCTACCGAGCAGTTTTTGTTCAGTGTCTCTGCATCCTGGTTTTCACCTGACCGGTTTACCGTTGCTAAGCGACCAGCCGTAACGTTCTGACAGTGCGTCGATTCACACCGAACACGTTGAACACGTGATGTTGAGTTAATTAACACTGTAAAAGCCACTGATCCTGAATCAGAGCAGAGGTTCATAACCCTGGGGAAAAGCCATGCTTCATAACCCTGCGTCTACATTACACATGTGAAACCTTCCTCTTAAAGCAGTGTTTAGATTTAATCCAGATTAACGATAATCTACATTAATAACCTGGAATTATTACTACTTCCTGTTTTTAAATTACACACAATGTCTTTTTCATATTTATGATGTTCAACCTTTTTTATTGTAGGATCGTTTCATCACAAGATTAATCCAAACAAATACACACACATACACACACACGCACACACAAACACATGCACACCACACACGCACACATAAACACATAGAAACACATACACACTCACACACACACACACACAAACACACATAGACGCACACACATACACACACAAACACACATAGACGCACACACACACACGGCTAGGTGAGTCAATGAGTGTTTTATCTCTCTTACACATACACACACACAAACACACACATAGACACACATATACACACACACACACATACACACACACACACACACACACGGCTAGGTGAGTCAAGGAGTTTTATGTTTTATCACTCTTACACATACACACACACAAACACACAAACACATGCACAATATATATATATATATATATATATATATATATATATATATATATATATATATATATATATATATATATATAACTCAGCCCTATTAATACGAGGCTTTGCTTTCTTTCTTTATTTTAAATTAAAAACCTGCCTTTTTTACACGTTCACGGAGAAACAGCGGCTCGTCTGAACGTGCGCCGATGTGTAGGAGGTCGTGATGGATTTATAAAATGTCTTTTTGTTGCAGGGGGAAAAAAATGAATCGTGGCTCGAACGTAGTCATGTAGCTGTTTATATTACAGCGAGGAATTTAATTAGCAAAGGGAGAGAGAAAAAAACCCACGGAGGCCATTAGTCAGTTCGCGCAGCAGCCGACAGACACGTCCTCACAACAATTAAACAAATCTGAAGTGTGTGAAATCAGAAAGCAAACAAACGGCCAGATTTATTTTACTCTCGAGCAGACAGGAATATAATCGATCAGACGCACAGATGTAGGAATTTCTGAGGTAAATCTGAGGTAAATCTTAGAAATTTTTGTGGTACTGTGTTTCTGGAGGAATTTCTGAGGAAATTTATAAGGACTTCTAATTATTTTGTAGAGGGATTTCTGAGGGATGTTGTACATTGTTCTGAGAGTCTGTACAGTATAAACCAGCAGCGAAGGCTTTTTCCATTACTGTAGGGTTCAGCATGAATATGGATAAGAGATAAAATTAACACAGGTGTCAGAAGGCAGGAGAAACAGATGGATTATGAGGAAAGAAAAATGAAATGGTTGCAAATGAAACACGTAATAAATCACATGCGATGTGTTTTGTTTAAAAATCCCGAGCATGCTCAGTCCAGGATTATACAACCAATTGTATAATATCGCCACATGGCATTAGCATGACTTTATTGAGCTGAGAATGTTCTCTGTTAGTGTTAGCGGCTGAGTGTAAGTGATCATCTGCTCTCGTCCACGTCGCAGAGCGAGTGAAGTGTTCTGTCAGAGACAGCCCGAGCCAAGCAAAGCGCCGTTTAGGTGACACCGCTAATGCTTAACGGAGTGTCTCAGTATGGCTCTGAGTGACAGACCGCCGAGGCTCGACCGCCGCTCGAGTGCGTTCTCTCGGTCACGTCTCCGCTGACTGAATCGACATGGACGGCTCCGTGGCGGACCGGAGCACTGTGTCTGACTGATGATGTGCTGCTACGCCACAGCGCTCGCTTACAGCCGCGCCACAACCCGCCGCTAAACACACACAGAAAGTGACCTTGAGAAGGAAAAGAGTCGATCTGATTTAGGTTTTATTTTCTCTTTCATATTTGTGTGTAAACATGTTACTCAAACCGCACAGATAACGTGTTTAACTGGAGTTTTCTCTTGTTTGTCGCGTCCACGTTGATTTACGAGAGGCACGGCGATCGAACGTCTTTATGGTGTCTCACTGCACAGTGGTGTTAATATGAAGCACTCAGGACTTGTACTAGGGACAAGGGTTAAACTGACACAGGAACAAGACAACGTTTAAAGGAAATGTTCACAGAGGATACGTTTGGGCATCGAGAGCACAATCCTCACATTAAACGAGTCACACACACACACACACACACACACACACACACACACACACACACACACACACACACACACACACACACAGCGTCCAGCTTCATCGTAGATACCGATAACGAGTCTCATCTTTCTGGAAGGCATCAAACCCTAAAAACCAATAAACCTGATCAATAACATCTGATGGATATTTATTGTTGTTGTGGAATAAATCCGACAGCTCTCTGATTTTGGGAAGGATGTCGATAGAAAGCTTTCTGGAAAGTTCCACATGACGTCCGGTTGAGACCGATTATGAGGGCATTAAATATTTTAAGCACTAAACTCCAGATAAAGAGCGTGTGGTTCGGGGTGGTAATGAAGGGTAAGAAGGGTAAAATCCATTTTGTAGGCACTTTTCCACCCTGCACTAGGCATGCGATGGAGAAGGAGTAGGAGGACAATGGGACAATGGACGCCGCTCTCAGGCTCAGGTTAATAGCTGCTTTCCAGCAGCAGGCCTCCAGTTTGGCTCGCTGGAGGTTAATTATACACAGAACTCCGCTGACAGGCAGCCGAGTTGATTTTATGTAAATCGTGCAGTTGCTGTAATGGCTATGTAGCTAAAATAACACTAAATCCCAAGGGTACGAGAGAGAAAGAGAGAGAGAGAGAGAGAGAGAGAGAGAGAGAGAGAGAGAGAGAGAGAGAGCCAGGACGGATAAATCCTGGAGCGCAAATTTCATCGCCGTTCTGGTTTTGATAAGACGTCGCTGACAGGTTACAAGAAGCAACGGACGGACGGATCCGCCGTCTCTTTCCGTATGCGTCTCTCTCGTAAACAAGCTTTCGCACTCACCCTGGGAAAAAAAATCAATTTCCCAGCAGTAGATTAGAGAGGAGAAACAATACTGAGCCGCAGGACAGAGCTCGGAGGAGGCGGCAGCGGCGAAGAGAATTAATTGTGGCAGAAGCTTCCTGTGAGTCCGTGCGGTTCAAACGGACAGCCGTGTAACCGTCTGAAAAAGAAACTAAACAAAAATCCCAATCTGGTCTTTCTGAACGAGACCTGCTGGGAATTTTTGACACTTTGTGAGGCAATCTGTTGTCTGCAAATTGACACCTATTTGCATAAAAGAAATACATATTTATTACGAGAACTCATCAGAATGCGGTGACGGATGACGGCGAGCCGGGCGTATGCTCAAAAATCATCGCAGTGCCATAATGGCATTGTAAGATTAAGCCCTCGAGGCGGGAATTTTCATCCACGGCTTTTAACGCTTCTTTATCTCCATACTCGAAACACCTACTGTCCATAGAGTTCGATTACTCTCTCTTTCTCTCTCTCTCTCTCTCTCTCTCTCGCTCTCTCTGAACGCTCGGCTAGTTCCAAAGTATCTGCGAAGGAGGACGGGGGGAAGAGAAGGAGGGAGGGAGGAAGGGAAGGAGGAGGGAGTCGATTGTGCATTCTGTGCAACAAGCCCCGGAGCGGTTTGTGCTACTCAGAGGGACATGTTGTTGAACAGATGCAACAATACTCCTGGATCAGATAGAGATGTTCGAGCGGTGTTGAGAGATCAGAGGAGTGGAAACGAGCCACGATGAGTAATCTGAGAAGATCAGACCGGCGAGGAGACGATAAATCTGTCGAGGAAGCTAAAGAAAAGCTGCTTCAAACACACTGCTAATGTTCATGTCATAACTTTAGTGAGGTTCTCGTCATGGGGGGTGGGGGGGGGGGGACGACTCGGAGTTCACGTGGCTCGTCGTTAGTCAGTGCAGTAACAATGATCAACTCTTTTGCGTGAACCCGAAACTTATAATTCAGATCATGCACGGTAAAAATGTCTTATTATCAAAATATGGCCAAAAGTATGTGCACCCCTGACCATTACACCCATAATGTGATGGAGGTTCAGGATGGAGTTAAAGAACTCGAGTGTCCTGCACAGAGCCTGACTCTGACTCAACCTCACTGAACACCTTCGATAGGAACTGGACTCTCCTCAACATCTGATCTCACTAATGCTCTTGTAGAATGTGTGGAAGATCCTTAATCCCCACAGACACAATCCAACATATAAGGGCCTTTTTACACCCGGTCACTTCCTGCGTTGTCTCTGATCCGATAGCTATCTGATTAGTTAAAACTGTCCCATTTACATCAGGCCACATAAACGCGTCTCGGCGAATCGGATATCGATCCGATCTTTCTGCTCCCGCCCACAATGCTGATATATTTGACCTCATTTCCGGGGTAACTGTAACAGAACACACTTTGGTGTTTTGCGGTTTTCAGAACGCGATCGAAAAGAAGACGAAAAAAAACTGGTTACGACGTTTATCTTACAAAAAACAGCGTTTACTGTTTGCTGCGTTTTCGCTGGCGGCAGCAGCGCGTTTTAAGCCCCGACGAGACGCCTGGGTGAAAGATCACCTGCGAGTGACGTAGTTCCGTTTGGGAGGAGTTTAGCGCTGACGTATGTGGCTCGAACAACCACATTCATTTACACCTGTCCAGTTACATCTGTAACGCGTCCCAGACCTCCTCCTGAAGGGGTTTGTACCATCGGGTTTATATCCGTCTCCAAAACGTTTCAGAGGGCATTTAGACCTGGTGTTTTTACTGTCGGGTAGATATCTGATCACAGAAAACACAGGAATTGACCAGGTGTAAAAATCCCTGAGTGAAATCTTCCCAGAAGAGAAACTTTTTAGTTTTATATGAAAATAATTTGTAGGTTTTGGAAAGAACCAACTGAACGAATGTGCCAGTATGCAGTGTACAGCTACGGTTATAGTTATAGTTACGGTTCTTCTCCCAGTACCAGTGAATTTTGGTCAAGGCCAAAACAGTGTAGAGATAATTACAGAACTGTTAACTACTACTTGTCGCTTGTTTGGGTCGAGTCGCCGACTCCGCTGTATCAATCCCCAGAGAGCCACAGCCACAGAAACCGGCGTCTCGACCTCCATCGCCTTTCAACCTCGAGTCGAACAGAGACGACTGCTTCCTCTCAACAAGGGCTGTGTGTCCAAACCCCCGGAGATTGGAGGAAAACCTCCAACTGGGTTGAACTAAAGAAACGTCTGTTATTAAAAGTCCTGTAAACTATTAACCACGTAGCGTTTAACTATAAACTCTGTTCTGCCAGACAACACTGGAAGAACACCCACACGCTCTGGCTGGGTTTAAGTGGCTATGAAAAAGTCTTTCACATAATTCACTTTAAAATCCCCTTTAAATCCCACACTCCCATGTGCACATAATGTGTGTAATGTGTTTATAGAGTTTTGTGTTTAAAATGAAACACAGATTCACTCTGGTCAAAAAAACAGCCGATAGAAATGACGATCGCTTCATTTGTTCCTTCACCGGCGTCGTCCGAATCTCCGTCGTCTCCGTTTTACAAATCTTTCCGACCGTAACCTTTGTACGCCGTGAAACTTAAGCTCCGCCCACTTTGTGTGGTTTCATGGCTGTTTGTCAAAATCTCCAAAAAATTTTTTTAGCTCTACATTCAGAACCAACGATCTCTTTCTAGCGCGATCGTCGCTATGCTGACGTCTTCTTTACGTTCTGTACGTGATGTCGTTCGTTAAAGGCAGGCACTTATTTACAGGGATTTCAGAACAGCGTAACAGATATTGCGTCATCTGATAATCTAACCCTAACCCTAACCCTAACCATAACTGTAGTTTTTGGTTGTTTATTTGTTTTCTAAAATAAATCTACCTGTATGACTGTTTTGTCCTTCGTAGTACGCTGTATTTTTTGAAAGATGGCGTTTTTCCAAGACCTCCGGAAACACGCCCACTTTACGTCGTGGTAACGAAACCAATGCTGTTCGACGATATCGATCCCATCCTCCTTGAATAGAAGCGTTCGTTTAAATCCGAGTTTATTTTGTCGTTTTTTTTTTGTTTGTTTTAAAATAAACAAAACTTTTGTTTCCCAGAAGCTTTAAGCTTTTATCTTGTAGCCTTGTGCACTGTTCCAAACTATTATTTCCCCACAGCCCACTCCAGTCATTGTTATAAAAGAGGTGCGTCTGACCAGGGGTGAAAATGAAAAACAGCTCTTGATACCACAGCCAATTCTTGTTTTCCATTTCAAACCTTTCCATCTACGCAGGGACTTGGCTGGCATAATCAGAGACTATTCAGCTCGGCAAAAAAAAAAAAAAAACGGAGGTCAAAACAAAGTCTCCTCCAACCGAGCTCCAGCAGCGAGGGAATGGATTGCGGCTGTTATTTTTATTTTTTTTATTTTTTTGCAGATGCTCGCTTTTTTTTTCAGCGAGTAACAAGGAGAATGTTATTAAAGGTGGCTTTGTGCGAGCGTCTATGATGAATATTGATACGGAGATACAGAGGCAAGGTTATTTTTACTGGAGCGTCTCATCTGGCTTTACTTCCTCTGCACTACCTCCGATCGTTTTACTGATCCAAATAAAAATACATACATACATAATGTACACACTGTATATACACACATATCGAAATAAATAAATAAATAAATGCATTTTAAAAAAAAAATACGTACAAAACTTTAGAGATACGATACAAAAGTTTACAGATTCATTTTTCCGGAGGAATAATTTTTTATGACGTCTGTATGAATTTAAACTTGCGTGGTGACTGAATAGGTATGTGATGGAGGCGTGGCCTCTGTGTTCCTGTAATAAAGGGGGCGTGGCCTATATGTCTGTCAACTAGAGGGAAAGAGAGGTGGCATATAGACTTATTAGTCACAGTAAATAAGGTGTGGCCTGTATACCTGTCAGTCACAGTAAAGAAGGTGTGGCCTATATACCTGTCAATCACAGTAAATAAGGTGTGGCCTGTATACAGTACCTGTCAGTCACAGTAAAGAAGGTGTGGCCTGTATACCTGTCAATCACAGTAAAGAAGGTGTGGCTTGCATACCTGTCAGTCACAGTAAATAAGGTGTGGCCTGTATACCTGTCAGTCACAGTAAAGAAGGTGTGGCCTATATACCTGTCAATCACAGTAAATAAGGTGTGGCTTGCATACAGTACCTGTCAGTCACAGTAAAGAAGGTGTGGCCTGTATACCTGTCAATCACAGTAAAGAAGGTGTGGCTTGCATACCTGTCAGTCACAGTAAAGAAGGTGTGGCCTGTATACCTGTCAATCACAGTAAACAAGGTGTGGCCTGTATACCTGTCAGTCACCGTAAAGAAGGTGTGGCCTATATACCTGTCAGTCACAGTAAAGAAGGTGTGGCCTGTATACCTGTCAGTCACAGTAAAGAAGGTGTGGCCTGTATACCTGTCAGTCACAGTAAAGAAGGTGTGGCCTGTATACCTGTCAATCACAGTAAACAAGGTGTGGCCTGTATACCTGTCAGTCACAGTAAAGAAAATGTGGCCTATATACCTGTCAATCACAATAAAGAAGGTGTGGCCTATATCCCTTCAGTCACAGTAAACAAGGTGTGGCCTATATCTCTGTCATTCCCGATAAAGAAGGTGTGGCCTATATACCTGTCAGTCACAGTAAAGAAGGTGTGGCCTGTATACCTGTCAGTCACAGTAAAGAAGGTGTGGCCTGTATACCTGTCAGTCACAGTAAAGAAGGTGTGGCCTGTATACCTGTCATTCCCAATAAAGAAGGTGTGGCCTGGTTACCTGTCAGTCACAGTAAAGAAGGTGTGGCCTGTATACCTGTCAGTCACAGTAAAGAAGGTGTGGCCTGTATACCTGTCAGTCACAGTAAAGAAGGTGTGGCCTGTATACCTGTCAGTCACAGTAAAGAAGGTGTGGCCTGTATACCTGTCAGTCACAGTAAAGAAGGTGTGGCCTGTATACCTGTCAGTCACAGTAAAGAAGGTGTGGCCTGTATACCTGTCAGTCACAGTAAAGAAGGTGTGGCCTGTATACCTGTCAGTCACAGTAAAGAAGGTGTGGCCTGTATACCTGTCAGTCACAGTAAAGAAGGTGTGGCCTGTATACCTGTCAGTCACAGTAAAGAAGGTGTGGCCTGTATACCTGTCAGTCACAGTAAAGAAGGTGTGGCCTGTATACCTGTCAGTCACAGTAAAGAAGGTGTGGCCTGTATACCTGTCAGTCACAGTAAAGAAGGTGTGGCCTGTATACCTGTCATTCCCAATAAAGAAGGTGTGGCCTGGTTACCTGTCAGTCACAGTAAAGAAGGTGTGGCCTGTATACCTGTCAGTCACAGTAAAGAAGGTGTGGCCTGTATACCTGTCAGTCACAGTAAAGAAGGTGTGGCCTGTATACCTGTCAGTCACAGTAAAGAAGGTGTGGCCTGTATACCTGTCAGTCACAGTAAAGAAGGTGTGGCCTGTATACCTGTCATTCCCAATAAAGAAGGTGTGGCCTGTATACCTGTCAGTCACAGTAAAGAAGGTGTGGCCTGTATACCTGTCAGTCACAGTAAAGAAGGTGTGGCCTGTATACCTGTCAGTCACAGTAAGAAGGTGTGGCCTGTATACCTGTCAGTCACAGTAAAGAAGGTGTGGCCTGTATACCTGTCAGTCACAGTAAAGAAGGTGTGGCCCTGTATACCTGTCAGTCACAGTAAGAAGGTGTGGCCTGTATACCTGTCAGTCACAGTAAAGAAGGTGTGGCCTGTATACCTGTCAGTCACAGTAAAGAAGGTGTGGCCTGTATACCTGTCAGTCACAGTAAAGAAGGTGTGGCCTGTATACCTGTCAGTCACAGTAAAGAAGGTGAGGCCTGTATACCTGTCAGTCACAGTAAAGAAGGTGTGGCCTGTCGTCCTGTCAGTCACATTAAAGAAGGTGTGGCCTGTATACCTGTCAGTCACAGTAAAAGAAGGTGTGGCCTGTATACCTGTCAGTCACAGTAAAGAAGGTGTGGCCTGTATACCTGTCAGTCACAGTAAAGAAGGTGTGGCCTGTATACCTGTCAGTCACAGTAAAGAAGGTTGTGGCCTGTATACCTGTAAGTCAAAGTAAATAAGGTGTGGCCTGTATACCTGTCATTCCCAATAAAGAAG
>NC_062525.1:2607256-2612256 GCF_022655615.1 Tachysurus fulvidraco
GCACACACACGCACACACACACACACACAGGTGAGGTATTAGGGATGCTGTGATACATCATAGAAGTGATTATCAGTGTATCTCTGTTCAAACCCAGCAGGCCATTAAACAGGGAGAAGGAGAAGAGGAGGAAGAGGAGGAGGAGGAGGAGGAGGAGGAGGAAAGGTTGCGTATTCTTCTGTTAGATGGAAACCACATGCAATTTAGCTCTTCACCGTTTTCTAAAGGTCGGTGTCGGAGCTGAACTGGGACCTCGGCGCCAACGTGAACAAAAAAATAACAGGCTTCGCTGAAATCCGCGCTCTTACGCAAGCAGGAAAATCACTCAAGGCAAAATTGCAGGCCTCTTATCCTACTTATTTTCCCCCGGAGCGAGCAAATATTAAGCCGGCAACAAGCACAGGTCTTATTTTAACGTGTGTGTGTGTGTGTGTGTGTGTGTGTGTGTGTGTGTGTGTGTGTGTGTGTGTGTGTTAGGGATTTGTATTGAGAATGCAGGAACAAAATGAAAAAGAAAAAAAAAAACAGCACATGCATTCAGGTCCCGTGAACAATCTTAATTATTGGAGGAGACAGAGGTGGAGAGGAATGGAGAGAGAGAGAGAGAGAGAGAGAGAGAGAGAGAGAGAGAGAGAGAGAGAGAGAGAGAAGGGAATCATAAATCTCGGGTGAATAAGAGAGCGTCACGGTTTGTCTTGCAACTCTACAAAAGCAGGACTGTGTGTGTGTGTGTGTGTGTGTGTGTGTGTGTGTGTGTGTGTGTGTGTGTGTCTGGCCCATCTCCAGTCCTCCAGCCGGAGGAAGACAGTGACAGCAGGAAATCTTTCTCAGCGGTGAAAAGAGGCTCATGTAACGCTCTGAACAAAAAAAAAAGAAAAGAAAAAAAATGAAAAGAAAAAAGAAAAGAGCAACGAATTCTCATCAGGCGAGTGACATTTAAATAGTCAGGAGTCGTTTTCTCTCTGCTTCACCTCTCCTTCTCTCTCTGACACCCCGCTTCCTTTTTCCTCCTCGTCTCATCCTTCCCTCTCTCTCTCTCTCTCTCTCTCTCTCTATCTATCTATCTATCTATCTCTCTCTCCGCATGCAAAGTAATTTGAAGCCGTCACAAACAAATCTCGGACCTTTAGAAAATGTCAGCGAGCCGTCAGGATGCCTGCGACGACTAAAGAAGGGGAAAAAAAACAAAGAAAACTCGGCAGAAATTTCAGCCGCGATTCGCATGAATATTTACGGTGTTGTCACGGCGACTTGCGCGCTATCAGACTTCAGAACCCGAGAGATCCGCTTAGTCGAGTGTGGAAAGTCGGACGCTCCCAGAGGAAAAGACGCCGAGCTACCGGGTGCAGACGAGAACGTAGTCAGCGCTACGTCTGATTCATTTTTTTTATCAGCGCGACGTCTGATCCATAGCCTGACAACCTCCAGAGAGAGAGAGAATAAAGGGAGGATGGAGGACAGAATTATAGCTACTATAACATCAGTGAGAACAGGAACGAACTTCCTCAAGCATTAGATGTAGCTAGAAAAGGATAAAACGTACATTCACTTTGTAGAAATTATAATTCTTGGTATGTTGCTGAGGGGGGGCACGGTGGCTTAGTGGTTAGCACGTTCGCCTCACACCTCCAGGGTCGGGGTTCGATTCCCGCCTCCGCCTTGTGTGTGTGGAGTTTGCATGTTCTCCCCGTGCCTCGGGGGTTTCCTCCGGGTACTCCGGTTTCCTCCCCCGGTCCAAAGACATGCATGGTAGGTTGATTGGCATCTCTGGAAAATTGTCCGTAGTGTGTGAGTGTGTGAGTGAATGAGAGTGTGTGTGAGCCCTGTGATGGGTTGGCACTCCGTCCAGGGTGTATCCTACCTTGATGCCCGATGACGCCTGAGATAGGCACAGGCTCCCCGTGACCCGAGGTAGTTTGGATAAGCGGTAGAAAATGAGTGAGTGAGTGAGGGTATGTTGCTGAGGTATAAAAGGAATAAAAGTTTTTTTTCCCCTCACGTTTCCGAGGAAACATCATCTCACATACAGTACTGTAATCTCTCTGTTTCACTTATTCCAATTTACTTCTCCTCGATTCGATTTGTCCCTCACTGAGACACTGGACCTCTGGAGATAAAGAGAGAGATAAAGAGAGTCACCAGAGAGAGAGAGAGAGAGAGAGAGAGAGAGAGAGAGAGAGAGAGAGAGAGAGAGAGAGAGAGAGAGAGAGAGAGAGAGAGAGAGAGAGAGAGATACTCTTTTTTTTTTTCAAACGCTCAGCAACAAGTCTGTGTTGCTATCTAATCTCATCGCAGCTGCACCGTGTGTCAGCAGATCCGACACCAGACTCGCTTTATTCCAGCTCTCCTCCCATCCCCGCGTATCAGCCCGGAGATCTCGCGGCTTTAATATGGCTGCCGGCGAGGCGCCGATTCTTCAAGAACAATGCGATGGTGTGTTTCTCAGGCGGCTCCCCGTCGGCTACAGATGGCGTGTTGTCTGCTTCTTCTGAAAAACCCTCACATGTTCCTGCCCAGGCTTCTATACCCTTTACTTCATGAGTTTTGTTTTCGCTTTGACTTTTTTGTTTTTTGTTCTATTTATGATATTCCATGAGAGGAAAGTTCTTGGAGGACGTGTGTGTGACGTGGACACAGCGGGAGTGATACGAAGCTGGACTGTCCAGCTCACCGACCGTGGAGGACATCTGTAGCTGCTTTATGGTTTATAAACATCTTTGTATTAGTGGACAAAATGTCTGAACAACATGTCTGGTCCATTTAGGACCAGATGATGATGATGATGATGATGATGATGATGATGGTTCGTGCTCCGGTCACCTTGCCGTCTAACAGTAAACTCACCCTCCGCCCCTTCGGAAAACACCCCGCCCTCGCCGCCTGTCCGTAATCTGGAGCACAATTAGGCAGCGCGTGAACAAAAATGACCCCTAATTTAGAGCGAGACGAGTCCATCAGCTAGAGATCATTATGTTCCAGCAGAGAACACGGCCATTTTAACAAAGTCACGGCTATAATCATGCCTCATCTCTGGCCTGCTGCCACAAGCTTTACCTCTAATTCATGAGGCGTGTCAGCGCTCGGATTTTTCATTCCGTCAACAGGTTACACATCCGATCCTCCGCCACCACAAACATGACGGGTTCCTTCAGGAGTTCCTTCAGGATTCTGTTCCTCAACGAGACTCTCTAATCAGCCACAAACGTCCAAGCATGTCCACGCGAGTGGTTACATACAGCCACACCCGCAAAACAAACCGTGATCAAATCGAGCCGGAAATCTTCTGTAATGTAGCTCAGCCACTACAGCACGCGGGATTTGATGGGGTGCCATTACTTTTGTCATAATTGAATGATGTGGACACCAGACACATAAATAAAGTTTAATCGTTCTGTTGTGTCGTCATGAAAACGATAACAGAACCGAAATCTGTGCTCTTACACAACACGCAACTCATTCGCATTTAGCCACGCCCACAAAGGGCGTGTCCTAAGTGTTAAAGCTCCCAGTAATGCAGCTCAGCTACTGCAGCACTTTGGCTGAACAGGATGCATCCAGATATCCTCCAAACGAAATCTGGGCTCTTACATGAGCAGAGAAATATTCACAAATATTCACATTTACAGTTGGCCACGCCCACAAAACTCCATCAAAGACAACATGACATTTAAACGGTGAAACGACGACTCCGATGAGGTAATGCCTCGAGTCCGGATTCTTAGCTTCTGAGTTTGTTCTGTTTATTACCTATATATGGATATTTCTGTTTTAAAAACACACACACACACACACACATACACACACACACACACCTCCAAACACACCTACACATACACCCCACACATACACACACACATACACACACCCACACACACACACATACACACACCCACACACACATACACACACACATACACACACCCACACACACACACACCCACACACATACACACACACACACACACACACACACACACACACACACACACACACACACACACACACATACATACACACACACACACACCCCACACACCCACACACACACTCTCTCTCTCACACACACACACACACCCACACACACACACACACACACACACACACCCCACACACCCACTCTCTCTCACACACACACACCCACACACACACACACACACACACACACAGACACACACACCCACACACACACATATACACACACACGCACACACACACACACACACACACATGGAATTCACATGGAATTCTGTTATCACTGACCATCAAATTTGGAATCATGAGCTAACTAGCGAGCTTTTAATAGTATCTAACTAAAGCTAGCTAATTTACATAAATATTGTGAATTCGATTAGTCAGTCCTGTCCGTCACGTCACGACCCACGTGGTGCACTAATTAATGTTAAATAAGGGCTGATTGTTCTCCTGTACGCAATGTGTGTGTGTGTATGTGTGTGTGTGTGTGTGTGTGTGTGTGTGTGTGTGTGTGTGTGTGAATGATTTCTATATTTATTGTTAATGAATCAGGAATTTCAACGATCGCTTCTTAAACCATATAAATCAGTGAACGTGTTCTAATAATTAGTGACTATTTTGAGGTATAGAAGTGGGCGGGGCCAAGTTTTATATAAAGCTTATAACATGTGAACTAAAAATGAACCCAAGGACCTTTAAGCTTTAGTCCAATTTCGGGTCATGTGTTTCCTCAGCGAGGGACAAAGTGTGCGAAAACGAGTGACGCCATCTGCCCAGTCTCGATGGGGGAAGGAGAAGACGTGTGTGTGTGTGTGTGTGTGTGTGTGTGTGTGTCTGTATGTGTGTGTGTGTATCCCTGCAGTTATGGCACTACACCCAGAGCTCCACAGTTACTTAAGACAAGAACTCTGAAGAACCGGACAGGACGGAGAAAACATCTTGCACCTCTGACCTAGCAGCAGAACAGGACCTCAGGCGAGGCGTGAGATCAGATTAGAGCTCTGAACAAGAGGACCTGAGAGAAACCA
>NC_062525.1:2617256-2619756 GCF_022655615.1 Tachysurus fulvidraco
TACGGCATTTCGACACGCCGTCACGTACGCCGACTTCCTGTATCGGTGAACAGCTGAGCGTTTTCTGAACTTCGGAAGCGGATCTGATCAAGTCGCCGCCGTCTGTTCGTTTATTTATTTATGAACGTCGTGAGAAATCGCAGTATGATATTTTCTTCCCGTCGCACAGCCCTTCGCTCGACCAGTCTCGCGAGGCGTTCCTCCGTTCTCCTGCTACACGCTCTGAACAGATTCCAACGTCCTACCAGAGCCGTTTGAGGACATGTAAGGAAACGTATTTCTAAAAAGATCACTTGAGGATTGTAAAAAAAAAAAAGAGTCATACGAGTCACATCGGACGCCGGACGCTTCTACTCCGGATGTTTTTCCAGGTTTCCGTGTCCCGTACATGCAGCATGTGTGTTATCAGACTAGAGCGGGGTGAATCTGGGTGATCATGAAGGGTAAATGGTGCAAAGGTCAGCAGGGGGTCAGCGAAAGCCCCCGAGGCCTGAAGACGCAGCTGGTAAAGGAGTGGAATTAAAAAAAAAACTCTTTGTGCAGGAGGAAAATCCCAAAAGCACAGCAGCGCTACGTGAGAAGGTCGTTCACTCGAGAACGACTCTGAAAACTCACTCTAATTAGCTCGGATGATCTTCACGCTCCGGTACTTTTGGGAAACAGGGTCGCGGTTAGCGTGTTTTAGAGGACACGCCGGTTTATCCCCGTTCGGCTTCACCTCACATGCTTAGATCTAATGATCCTCCTTCTCTACAAGCAGAGTTTACTGACAGAAAAAAAGAATGAATGATAGGAGCCGATTTGGTGAACGTCAAATAAATGGGACGTCGCCTTTTTAAAGTCAGCCGGGCGAGACGAGCGATTCCGGCCGAGGTTCTTCATGCATTCCTCTAACAAGGCTCCTTTTGTCACACCGAGTCGTCCACCATCTTAAATCTCGACAATGGCGAGAGAAAACGCGGTCGGTTGTCCGAGGGAAAACACATCTGTAGTGCCAGAACCACCTCCCTCCCTCCCTCCCTCCATTCCACCCTCCCTTCCTCCATCGTACCCTTCCTTCGTTCATCTATGCCTCACTCCTTGTTCCTCTGACATTCCTGCCCTCCCTCTCGCTCCTTTTTTTCCCCCTTCTACTCTATCTCTCCTCTACTCGCTCCCCCTTCCACACTTTTTTCTCTTCATTCCTCTTTCCTCCCTCCTTTTTTCTCTCTCGTCCACACAAAAGCTCCTGGTCCCAAGGTTCCACTCCATTCAGCCCACTTCTCTCCATCCATTCAAATCCACAATCGCCTCTTTCAAAGACAAGGAGAAAGAGATGATAGCATGCAGCAACGCCGCTCCAACTTCGTGTTTACGATTTTATATTAGCGGCAATTCGATTTTCTGCCGGTCCGTGGTTGTATTCCCAGATGTATTAACCTCAAAAATCCCCTTTTGCCCTCTTGTTTTGCTAGCCAACGCTGCTTGGACCTGGAGTTTGACTCTTTGTCATTTATTTATCAGAGTTTTATGATATTAGCATAAAGGAGTACGATTAGAATTAGCCGACTGGTTTATTACTTAAATTAAATTTATTTGTGCAGCAGATTGTCACAAAGCAGCTGACCAGAAATCCAGATGTAGATTTAAGATCCCTGATGAACAAGAAACGGAGATCAAGCCTTAGCTCAAAATGGAACCCGTATACGAAGCCGAGACCTAAAGTACCGAGCGTGTTTACACTATGAGCGGACTGTAAAGTGCTAATCTTTATAATTACAGAAGCTACGAATCTACAGAATCCAGGTGAGACGATCGATATTAACGTCATGACAGCAACAGACGAATCCATCAAATTCTCACAAACCCCAAAAGACAAAACAAAACAAAACCACTTCAGCTGCAATTTCTTTGTCGGTATCGTATCACATTAGATTAACAAAGTTACCTAAAGCTAAAATAGTCACTTCCTCATCTGTATATCGTCGCTATTTAAATATCGACTTTTAAATAGTAATATTTATTCGGATTATTCGATACTCGATTTCCGCTACGAAGCTAGAAAAGTTACTGTGAGCAAAAGCAACCATGAGACATCAGCAATCGAACTAAGAAAAATAATACAATAAAAAAAAAAGTATTAAAAACAGAACACAACAGAAGTTCTCCGAATTCTAGACGTTACCGTTCCTCATCACCGGTGTGGTAGCTTTAGTGTGTAACTTCAGCAAAGTGAACAATCTTTACGCCAAAGCCTTATTACAGTGCTGTAAATCTTCTTTAAATGTACATTATGTTCACATTGTATATCAAACGGAAAAGTTTTCACACTATAAAAGGAAAAGAAAAGTTCCCTTATATCTGATAGCACACAGCCACAAGTGCAATAAGTTATTACTGAAGATAATTCAATCAGTTGACCTGACTGACAGAAATAACACGTTGCTTTGATGGCTTGTCAATCAAATAAACCACGCCCCTATATCATTCTGACATCACAACACGTTTCAACATATGCCGA
>NC_062525.1:2622256-2627256 GCF_022655615.1 Tachysurus fulvidraco
CACACACACACACAAACACACACACACACACACACACACACACACTGACTATCCTTGTAAAGGATCTTATGTCAAAATAATTATTAATGCAGCTAATTAATGCTATATAACACCTAAAACTTATATAACACCAACCTCAGAAACCAAAAGTAAACATTTCACTTGATCAGTTTCTAAAATCTGCATTTTCTTTTTTTAAAAAAATGCCCCTGGGGACCAGCCAAAGGTCCTTACAAGGCTATAATTATGCAGAGATTTAGGTAGAAACATAATGATTGTTTGTTTGTTTGTTATATATTAAATGTATAGCACATGCTCATGAATATACACATTATATATATTGTTCCTGTTCATTTATAATAAAATAAAGTGGTGTATAAAAGTTTGCATGATCCAAAGCATTCTAAAAGTTCTCATAGGATTCAAAAGAGTTTTGTAAACATTGATATTTATTGTACTCGCATCCGTATGTTGATTAATTCCAAATCAATCTTCTCAATTAGCATTCGTTTGTACGCAATAGCTGATTTGCATATGGTGACGCCCAAATATTCCATATAAGGTAAAGCTCACAGAGCTGAAAGAACAAACGGCAAAAACAGAGTCCTTTTCAGAGGCAGAAGTGGAAGTTTCTTTGACTCAAATCTATAGCAATGAAAAAAAATATATAAATAATTTATCAGAAGCCAAAATATAGAGCTGACTTACAGGAAGTGAGGTGAAAAACCTACTTCCTGTGAGTTTGAAATAACTGCAAAAAAATACAAAATATCCACTATATATAATGTCTCTATATTTACTATATACTGTATCTAATATCTACATGGTGAAGAGTCTAAGTGACTCAGAGTGAAGAGTCTGAGTGACTCAGAGTGAAGAGTCTGAGTGACTCAGTGTGAAGCCTCTGATTGACTCAGAGTGAAGAGTCTGAGTGGCTCAGAGTGAAGAGTCTGATTGACTCATAGTGAAGAGTCTGAGTGGCTCAGAGTGAAGAGTCTGATTGACTCAGAGTGAAGAGTTTGAGTGACTCATAGTGAAGAGACTGAGTGGCTCAGAGTGAAGAGTCTGTGTGGCTCAGAGTGAAGAGTCCGAGTGGCTCAGAGTGAAGAGTCTGATTGAAGAGTCTGAGTGGCTCAGAGTGAAGAGTCTGAGTGGCTCAGAGTAAAGAGTCTGAGTGACTCATATGAAGAGTCTGAGTGACTCATATGAAGAGTCCGAGTGACTCAGAGTGAAGAGTCTGAGTGACTCAGAGTGAAGAGTCTGAGTGGCTCAGAGTAAAGAGTCTGAGTGACTCATATGAAGAGTCTGAGTGACTCATATGAAGAGTCTGAGTGACTCAGAGTGAAGAGTCTGAAGAGGCAGAAGTGGAAGTTTCTTTGACTCAAATCTATAGCAATGAAAAAATATATATAAATAATTTATCAGAAGCCAAAATATAGAGCTGACTTACAGGAAGTGAGGTGAAAATCCTACTTCCTGTGAGTTTGAAATAACTGCAAAAAAATACAAAATATCTACTATATATAATGTCTCTATATTTACTATATACTGTATCTAATATCTACATGGTGAAGAGTCTGAGTGACTCAGAGTGAAGAGTCTGAGTGACTCAGAGTGAAGAGTCTGAGTGACTCAGTGTGAAGCCTCTGATTGACTCAGAGTGAAGAGTCTGAGTGGCTCAGAGTGAAGAGTCTGATTGACTCAGAGTGAAGAGTTTGAGTGACTCATAGTGAAGAGATTGAGTGACTCATAGTGAAGAGACTGAGTGGCTCAGAGTGAAGAGACTGAGTGGCTCAGAGTGAAGAGTCTGAGTGGCTCAGAGTGAAGAGTCTTTGTGGCTCAGAGTGAAGAGTCCGAGTGGCTCAGAGTGAAGAGTCCGAGTGGCTCAGAGTGAAGAGTCTGAGTGACTCATATGAAGAGTCTGAGTGACTCAGAGTGAAGAGTCTGAGTGACTCAGAGTGAAGAGTCTGATTGACTCATAGTGAAGAGTCCGAGTGGCTCAGAATGAAGAGTCTGATTGAAGAGTCTGTGTGGCTCAGAGTGAAGAGTCTGTGTGGCTCAGAGTGAAGAGTCCGAGTGGCTCAGAGTGAAGAGTCTGATTGAAGAGTCTGAGCGGCTCAGAGTGAAGAGTCTGAGTGGCTCAGAGTAAAGAGTCTGAGTGACTCATATGAAGAGTCTGAGTGACTCATATGAAGAGTCCGAGTGACTCAGAGTGAAGAGTCTGAGTGACTCAGAGTGAAGAGTCTGATTGACTCATAGTGAAGAGTCCGAGTGGCTCAGAGTGAAGAGTCTGATTGAAGAGTCTGAGTGTCTCAGAGTGAAGAGTCTGTGTGGCTCAGAGTGAAGAGTCCGAGTGGCTCAGAGTGAAGAGTCTGATTGAAGAGTCTGAGTGGCTCAGAGTGAAGAGTCTGAGTGGCTCAGAGTGAAGAGTCTGAGTGGCTCAGAGTAAAGAGTCTGAGTGACTCATATGAAGAGTCCGAGTGACTCAGAGTGAAGAGTCTGAAGAGGCAGAAGTGGAAGTTTCTTTGACTCAAATCTATAGCAATGAAAAAAAATATATAAATAATTTATCAGAAGCCAAAATATAGAGCTGACTTACAGGAAGTGAGGTGAAAATCCTACTTCCTGTGTTTGAAATAACTGCAAAAAAAATACAAAATATCTACTATATATAATGTCTCTATATTTACTATATACTGTATCTAATATCTACATGGTGAAGAGTCTGAGTGACTCAGAGTGAAGAGTCTGAGTGACTCAGAGTGAAGAGTCTGAGTGACTCAGTGTGAAGCCTCTGATTGACTCAGAGTGAAGAGTCTGAGTGGCTCAGAGTGAAGAGTCTGATTGACTCATAGTGAAGAGTCTGAGTGGCTCAGAGTGAAGAGTCTGATTGACTCATAGTGAAGAGTCTGAGTGGCTCAGAGTGAAGAGTCTGAGTGGCTCAGAGTGAAGAGTCCGAGTGACTCAGAGTGAAGAGTCTGATTGAAGAGTCTGAGTGGCTCAGAGTGAAGAGTCTGTGTGGCTCAGAGTGAAGAGTCTGAGTGGCTCAGAGTGAAGAGTCTGAGTGGCTCAGAGTGAAGAGTCTGAGCGGCTCAGAGTGAAGAGTCTGAGTGGCTCAGAGTGAAGAGTCCGAGTGACTCAGAGTGAAGAGTCCGAGTGACTCAGAGTGAAGAGTCCGAGTGACTCAGAGTGAAGAGTCTGATTGAAGAGTCTGAGTGGCTCAGAGTGAAGAGTCTGTGTGGCTCAGAGTGAAGAGTCTGTGTGGCTCAGAGTGAAGAGTCTGAGTGACTCATATGAAGAGTCTGAGTGACTCATATGAAGAGTCTGAGTGACTCATATGAAGAGTCCGAGTGACTCAGAGTGAAGAGTCTGAGTGACTCAGAGTGAAGAGTTCGAGTGACTCAGAGTGTAGAGTCTGATTGACTCATAGTGAAGAGTCCGAGTGGCTCAGAGTGAAGTCTGATTGACTCATAGTGAAGAGTCTGATTGACTCATAGTGAAGAGTCTGAGTAACTCGCTGCCTCCAAGTGACACCTTTCCCGATACCATGCTGGAAAAGCAGGAAGTCATGTCACAGGAAGTGTTCATTAAAGCCAGGAATAACGTACTGCACACCACAGCACAGAGAACCAAACAATCGAATCTGTCGTTTTATTTGCCTAATTGACAGATTTATATACTTCAGCTTTCTTTTGTTCTTTTAACGTCTAATAGTTCTTTAGTTATTAACGTTAAACTGAACCGATTAACCGACTTAAACTGAATTATATTTGGTCCTGTAATCTGTAGAGAAAATTGTAATAACTCATTGTATATGATGGAGTTTGGCTGATCGTTACAGACGAGGCATTAATCGTAGGTGTTAGCATTTTTAAGGCGTTTTTTGTGATTGTTATGTCAAAAAATGAGGACGTAGCTGCTGATTGTTCAAAATTTTTGTCTGCAGTCGTTTTGAAAAATGTAATTATTTGAATCTCACCTATTTTGCTTGTTTTTAGTTTGCAAGTGCAATTGAATTGGTGAAATCCACGAGGGACACACACACACACACACACACACACACACACACACACACACACACACACACACAAGAGCATGAGTATCGAATACTGAATTTCTTGTATCAATCTCTTCGTATCCAGCTTGATGCACTCGACTGCAATATCTCAAATATCTCTCTTTCTTTCCTCAGGTGAATCCTAGTTGAGGTTGTATAGACTGTCCACAGTTCTTGTTGCTATAAATAAAGCGTGTTTGCCCTGACGTGTCAGGCTGAAAGCTAAACACACCGCAGTGACGGATGACAGACATGTTTTTCAGTTTACGAGTCCTGAACCTGTTGGACTGAATGAAGATCTCACATTGTGTCCAACCAGCTGGTGTGGGAAAACAGAGCAGATGTAAATCAAGGGTTTATACTCAACCCCGTAATTATATTATATTATATTATATTATATTATATTATATTATATTATATTATATTATACATTGTTCTAATATGTTATAATTTCTACAGTAACAGTTTGTTCTGATGGACTCTAATAGAGATGTATTTATTCCAATATACTGCTATTTATTTCTTATTGAATATTCTTTGTTTTTTTTTTTTAATTCTCTAATTATACTTATGTATTTATTTCTTCTATATAACTAACAGAAGGAGTCTCCAGTGCATGTTCTCCCCGTGCCTCGGGGGTTTCCTCCGGGTACTCCGGTTTCCTCCCCTGGTCCAAAGACATGCATGGTAGGTTGATTGGCATCTCTGGAAAATTGTCCGTAGTGTGTGTGAGTGTGTGAGTGAATGAGAGTGTGTGTGTGCCCTGTGATGGGTTGGCACTCCATCCAGGGTGTATCCTGCCTCGATGCCCGATGACGCCTGAGATAGGCACAGGCTCCCCATGACCCGAGAAGTTCGGATAAGCGGTAGAAGATGAGTGAATTAATGAATGAATGAATGAATGAATGAATGAATGAATGAATGAGCTCCAGTGTCAGTCCTT
>NC_062525.1:2632256-2637256 GCF_022655615.1 Tachysurus fulvidraco
TAGCGAGAGAGAGAGAGAGAGATACAGAGAGAGAGACAGAGAGACAGAGAGAGAAGAGAGATAGACATAGAGAGAGAGAGAGAGAGAGAGAGAGAGAGAGAGAAAGAGATATACAGAGAGAGAGAGAGATAGGGAGAGAGAGAAGAGAGAGAGAAGAGAGATAGAGGGATAGATAGACAGAGAGAGAGAGAGATAGACATATATATATATATATCATATATAATATATATATATATAGTATATATATATATAGATAGAGAGGTAGAGAGAGAGAGTAGAGAGAGAGGAATAGATAGACAGAGATGAGACAGAGAGAGAGATAGAAGAGAGAGTGAGGGATAGATAGACAAGAGAGAGAGAGAAGAGAGATAGACATATATATATATATATATATAGAGAGAGAGAGAGAGAGAGAGAGAGAGAGGAATAGATAGACAGAGAGAGACAGAGAGAGAGAGAGAGAGAGAGAGAGAGAGAGGAATAGATAGACAGAGAGAGACAGAGAGAGAGAGAGAAGAGAGAGTGAGGGATAGATAGACAGAGAGAGAGAGAAGAGAGATAGACATATATATATATATATATATATATATAGAGAGAGAGAGAGAGAGAGAGAGAAGAGAGAGTGAGGGATAGATAGACAGAGAGAGAGAGAGAGAGAGAGAGAGAGAGAGAGAGAGATTGTTAGAGAGCGTGATGAAGGGGAAAAGGAGAGAGAAAATGGAGATGGAGTGAGACTGCTGAACAACTGAAGGAAACAGAATTTTACAAAGAATGAGAAAGCAGGGGATAGATAGATAGATAGATAGATAGATAGATAGATAGATAGATAGATAGATAGATAGATAGATAGATAGATAGATAGATAGATAGATAGATTTAAGAGCATTTCTCTTGGTCATCATTTAGCTAAAAAATGTTCGCTAGCTAAATCTATTAAAACGAATGACCAGTGAAACTAATGCAGCTAAGCAGTAACGTCCTGTCACAGCGAGCAGGTCTCACTTCTATACAGTTCTGTACATTACTGTTTATTGTACGTAGCTGTGTTGGTCTCACTTCTATACAGTTCTGTACATTACTGTTTATTGTACGTAGCTGTGTTGGTCTCACTTCTATACAGTTCTGTACATTACTGTTTATTGTACGTAGCTGTGTTGGTCTCACTTCTATACAGTTCTGTACATTACTGTTTATTGTACGTAGCTGTGTTGGTCTCACTTCTATACAGTTCTGTACATTACTGTTTATTGTACGTAGCTGTGTTGGTCTCACTTCTACACAGTTCTGTACATTACTGTTTATTGTACGTAGCTGTGTTGGTCTCACTTCTATACAGTTCTGTACATTACTGTTTATTGTACGTAGCTGTGTTGGTCTCACTTCTATACAGTTCTGTACATTACTGTTTATTCTGTGTAGCTGTGTTGGTCTCACTTCTATACAGTTCTGTACATTACTGTTTATTCTATGTAGCTGTGTTGGTCTCACTTCTACACAGTTCTGTACATTACTGTTTATTGTACGTAGCTGTGTTGGTCTCACTTCTATACAGTTCTGTACATTACTGTTTATTGTACGTAGCTGTGTTGGTCTCACTTCTATACAGTTCTGTACATTACTGTTTATTCTGTGTAGCTGTGTTGGTCTCACTTCTATACAGTTCTGTACATTACTGTTTATTGTACGTAGCTGTGTTGGTCTCACTTCTACACAGTTCTGTACATTACTGTTTATTGTACGTAGCTGTGTTGGTCTCACTTCTATACAGTTCTGTACATTACTGTTTATTGTACGTAGCTGTGTTGGTCTCACTTCTACACAGTTCTGTACATTATTGTTTATTGTACGTAGCTGTGTTGGTCTCACTTCTATACAGTTCTGTACATTACTGTTTATTGTACGTAGCTGTGTTGGTCTCACTTCTATACAGTTCTGTACATTACTGTTTATTCTATGTAGCTGTGTTGGTCTCACTTCTATACAGTTCTGTACATTATTGTTTATTGTACGTAGCTGTGTTGGTCTCACTTCTACACAGTTCTGTACATTATTGTTTATTGTACATAGCTGTGTTGGTCTCACTTCTATACAGTTCTGTACATTATTGTTTATTGTACGTAGCTGTGTTGGTCTCACTTCTATACAGTTCTGTACATTACTGTTTATTGTACGTAGCTGTGTTGGTCTCACTTCTATACAGTTCTGTACATTACTGTTTATTGTACGTAGCTGTGTTGGTCTCACTTCTATACAGTTCTGTACATTATTGTTTATTCTGTGTAGCTGTGTTGGTCTCACTTCTATACAGTTCTGTACATTACTGTTTATTGTACGTAGCTGTGTTGGTCTCACTTCTATACAGTTCTGTACATTACTGTTTATTGTACGTAGCTGTGTTGGTCTCACTTCTATACAGTTCTGTACATTACTGTTTATTGTACGTAGCTGTGTTGGTCTCACTTCTATACAGTTCTGTACATTATTGTTTATTCTGTGTAGCTGTGTTGGTCTCACTTCTATACAGTTCTGTACATTACTGTTTATTGTACGTAGCTGTGTTGGTCTCACTTCTACACAGTTCTGTACATTACTGTTTATTGTACGTAGCTGTGTTGGTCTCACTTCTATACAGTTCTGTACATTACTGTTTATTGTACGTAGCTGTGTTGGTCTCACTTCTACACAGTTCTGTACATTACTGTTTATTGTACGTAGCTGTGTTGGTCTCACTTCTATACAGTTCTGTACATTACTGTTTATTGTACGTAGCTGTGTTGGTCTCACTTCTATACAGTTCTGTACATTATTGTTTATTGTACATAGCTGTGTTGGTCTCACTTCTATACAGTTCTGTACATTACTGTTTATTCTGTGTAGCTGTGTTGGTCTCACTTCTACACAGTTCTGTACATTACTGTTTATTCTATGTAGCTGTGTTGGTCTCACTTCTATACAGTTCTGTACATTACAGTTTATTTTACGTAGCTGTGTTTCCTGCCCTGACTTGAGCCTGTGGTGGTGATGGTGCACGTTTTGCCCTTCAAGCCTTGTTACTGTTCACATTTCCATGCTAATGAGTCAGAGAGGCTAGAAATCAGTAAACAAATTAGAAAATTAGTAAACGAGTCCTCCAGAAGTCACGTGTCCACGATCGGCTCGGGATGTTCTGTGTTAAAGCTCTTCTTCTTCTGCACTCTTTAATCAGCAGCATGTTGTTTTCCCTCATTAGTATATTTTTGGATGAGTGGAGGCTCACGGGCCGGTTTGAGGAAGGAGGAGCGGTGAAGAAGGCTTCAGTGGAACGAGTGGTTTGTTTGTGTGTTTACTCACAGAGGGGCTTCTGCTGCTCTCAGACCTTTTAAATGACAAGATGCAGATTGATTTTCTTTAACAGTCAAAAATCGCAGGTTTAGATTGAAGTATTAAAATGATATCGTTGCTATGGTAACCGTACTGCTGTTCGAGGTTCTGTGTTTGTCACGCAGATGAGATACGGCCTGCGCGATGTGATGTAATGTAGTGAAACGCTTTTCCTTCCTTTCTTGACTCAGCGACGTTGAGAGGAACAATAGAATAGGATAGAATTTGTTAAGCATTTAAATTTATAATAAACATGTGGTAAAATATAGCGGTCTATAAAGAAGATTAATTAGCATATTAGGTCATTTTTCTTATTCTTATTTTTCTTATTATTATTTTAGATCTCTTTAAACCTGCTTTGAGACAATGACCACTGTTAAAAGTTGAAACTAATTGAATTATTATTATTATTATTATTATTATTATTATTATTATTATTATTATTATTATTATTATTTGTATTATTATTATTATTATTTGTATTATTTATCATCATCATCATCATCATCATTATTATTATTATTATTATTATTAATTATCATTGTTATTATTATTATCATTATTATTTATTATTTTTTATCATTATTATTATTATTATTTAAAAAAAGTACAGTCTCTGTTTCCTCCTTGGTTGTGATTATAAATGTTCCTGAATGTCTTGAACCCTTGTGTAGGTTCGATTCCGATCATATATCATAATAAATGTCCTGAGTGAGCATTGTGTTTGTGTGTGTGTGTGTGTGTGTGTGTGTGTGTGTGTGTGTGTGTGTGTGTGTGTGTGTGTGTGTGTGTGTGTGTGTGTGTGTGTGTGTGTGTGTGTGTGTGTGTGTGTGTGTGTGTGTGTGTGTGTGTGTGTGTGTGTGTGTGTGTGAGGTATCTGTCAGTCTCTACAAGAGACTCTACAGTCTCTTCCCTGACTGTGACAAAGCCTGAATAGTGGCGTGTGACGAGAGTACGAGCTGAAGGTTCTGCCTGAGCAGCTAGTCTGAAAGGAGACGAGACGTTTCTCGTTAAAACCCACGCCACATTTCCTGCCCTGAATAGCAGCTTTGAGCAGAAAGCAGACAGAGAGACACCGATGAACGCTCGATGATGAAGTTAATCATGGAGGAGAAGAAAGAATAAGGAACACGCTTGGGACAGAGGAAATGTCCTGGTCTCTCGGCGCCGTGACGATATGGAGAGATCGGAGAGCAACGCCGCTCACAGGAAGGGTACGGAGAGGAAGGTTGAGGAAGTCGAGGTTATGGGATTCTTCACTTCATACATAAAATCAACACAGAGTTTATTTCATATAATTTGTCTAATAGTGCAATGTGTTACGGTTTAAATCTAGAAAACAATACAAACTCCAAAAAAAGTCCTCAGGAATCATCACGAAGTCAAGTATCAGCTGTTTGTGTTATTGTTGGAAAGATTACAGAAAGCTCTCAATGATCAAACGTCCTCTAATATACTGTATGTCTGCTAGCTTCTTCTTCTTCTTCTTCTTCTTCTTCTACACCTAGCTTCTTTCATATAACATACAGAAATAATGAAATCATACAGCTACCGGGAGTCACGGTGGCTTAGTGGTTAGCACGTTCGCCTCACACCTCTAGGGTTGTGGGTTCGATTCCCGTCTCCGCCTTGTGTGTGTG
>NC_062525.1:2642256-2649756 GCF_022655615.1 Tachysurus fulvidraco
CTGATCAAACACACGTTATCTTCAAATGCTTGCTAATATTACGAACAGCAGCTCCGCTCCTCTCTTTCTACACATCCTGAGGCATACGGGAATTGTACCAGCTCTGATTGTGTTCTGTATCATGAAGATTTTGGACCTTCACTGAGACGAGGCCGACCGTGTGAGGATCCTGAGGCATCTAGACATGTTCCAGCTCCAGTTGGACTCTGCTTCATCTTCAAAGATTTTGGATATTCTAAGAGGAAATGTCTTTAAGAACAACAACAACCTCCTCATCATTACAACATTTATCAGACTGTATATTTATAATCACACCCTCCAGGGTCACCCAGATGAGGATGAGGTTCATCCTTTGAGTCTGGTTCCTCTCAAGGTTTCTTCTTTCATCTAAGGGAGTTTTTCCTCCCCACAGTCACCTGAGTCACCTCAGACTTGTTCATTGGGGATAAATACATACACATTTAAATACATCTAATATTAAAGGTGGGGTCTCCGTTGTTTGAAAGCCAATGTTGACATTTGAAATCACCAAAACAAACACGCCCCTAACCCAAATGGGCCCCTCTCGTGTTTTGATAGCTCCGCCCCACACATACACCAGACAAGTATAACCCAGACAACTGTTATGGCAGAACCTGTTGGGGCAGCTGACTGTGGGTATATTTTTATCAATAAATAAACACAATGAGTAACACTATGGTGATACAGATGTGTTTTTGTAGTACTGTGTGTTGTACCGTGAGGTTTAGCTCCGTTTCACGTGGACGACGTTCAGTTCTCTCCAGCGCTGGAAAGCTGATCCTATATTAACACGTCCTACTTCTTGTCCTTATCGTAAGTCTTTCTTCTCTTTCTTTCTTTGTTTTTATCCTCCATGTCAATGTTAAAACCACTTTCTGCAAATGCGCACCGAACACTCTCTCCGCCCATATCGACAAGACACGCCCCTTTCTGCTCATTGGCTACACGTTAGTTTTGTTTTTGTTTTTGTTTGGCGGCCTGACTCAGTTTAGTTTTCTGAAGCGTTTCTCAAAAAACGGAGACCCCACCTTTAATCTTGAACTTTGGTATATAATAAACGTTTGTATTATATTTCCTATGTTCTGTAAAGCTGCTTTGAGACCATTGTTAAAACATTATACAAATAAAAATGTATCGAAGTTAATCATACGTAGCCACGAACCGTTAAAAAAAAAAAATGCCATGATGTCGTTTATTTGATTAAAAACGATGTGTGATTAATTGCTGTGGTATAAGCAGAATAAAATAACTTTAAGGAGGTAACTGTTACTGTAACTTAACCTATTTTTACCCCCTAAAATAAACAGCATGCCCTCAAAGGGTTACAGTAGTTTGAGGTGTTGCGTGAAAACCGTAAGATCGTCTTATACGTTTATCACACCATGAATTTTTTCTCAGCACTTCAGCATTAGAGTAACAGCTTCTCTCTCCCCTGTGTGTCTCCAGACAGCGGAGGAACGTCTCGGCTTCCCCATCGCTCACATTACGCCTTCAAAGGCATTCATCTCTCTCTCTCTCTCTCTCTCTCTCTCTCTCTCTCTCTCTCTCTCTCTTTCTCTGTCAGTCTTGAGTATTTCTGCTCTCCGCACTGATCTGACATGTGTTTAATATTCCTGCTCCTTTGTTGTTGTTTTTTTCTAACATGTACACTAAGTAAAATTGCTTTTTTCCCCCTGATCGTCATTTATTTATAAGGCTCTGAGTATATATTTATAAGGCTTTTTGAATGTATATAAAGCAATAAGAATGTAGAGCTATGGCTACAGTATGTAAAGCTCTGGAAACATCTGGATCCAGGATCATTCGGTGCTGACAATACAACACCACAGCTGTATAGTGTACTAAGCCTTAATATAAGTTATGTATAGCGTACCATAACTTTATAAGGCTCTGGGTATATATTTATATGGCTCATCAAATATATGATAAATAAGGATTTATAAACATCTGGATCCAGGAACATTGGAAGCTCGGAATGAAAAGATGTGGGAATATAAGACCATGCCTCTATAGTGTTCTGGGAAAATATGGACCTAAATATAATGGAATAATAAAAAAAATAGAATTATGAATAGAGCAAAATTACAATTTAAAGCTCTGGGTATATATTTATAATGCCTTTGAGTATATAGGGAATTAAGAATGTAGAGCCACGGCTGTTTAAGGCTTTGAGAACATCTGGCTGCAAGAACATTGGGTGCTGGGAATACAGGACCAACCAAACCTGTATTATGTTGTGGGAAAATATAAAGCTAAATAGCAAATACATCAATTTAACCTTATAGGGCTCTGGGTATACAGTATTATTATAGACTATATGAATATAGGCCATTATGAATGTAGAGCTATGGCTATATAAGGCATTTGAAACATCTGGCTCCAAGAACATTGGACGCTATGAATATAGAGATCTGGGACTACAGGACCATGGCTGTATAGTGTTCTGGGAAAATATGGACCTTAATACAAGTTATGAATAGAGCACCATAAATTTTTAAGGCCCTCAGAATATATAGGGCATTTAGAATGTAGAGCTATGGCTATATAAGGCTCTGGATCCAAGAACATTCCGGACTGGGAATACAGAGCTCTGGGAATAGAGGTCCATGGCTGTGGGTTCTGTGACGGTAGGGATTTACAGCTGAAGGAAAGCATAGGAAAAGTAATGCTATGAAAAGTAGGACTACATAGGTATCTGACGATAAAATTGGCTTGGGGCAACAAGGTCCTGTTCATCTAGGGTTATGGGAACATAAAGCTATAGATACATTGCAGCATATAGGAGCTTTATTGTCCTCTGGGAACATCGGGATCTAAATGTATACGTATCTGCCAGTATAAAGCTTTGGAAATACATGACCAGGGCTTTGGGAACCTCAGGCTGTCTCACACAGGGTACTGAGAATGTACAGGCATCAAGACGCATGATGGGGGCTGTAGATGTTAATGGATCTGAATAATAAGGCTACGTAGAGCTCTGAGAAAATATATAACTCAGTAGTAGCCGAATGATTACGGACCCGGGAATTGTAATGTGTAGGCCAAATAAAGACTTCTTCTACAGTATATAGGGTCTTTAGAAGAAATGGCTCTGGGTAAATAGGGTCTTGTGAGAGGGTAATAGAGCTCTAAAAGTTTGAGACTTCTGGGGTTATCAGGGATCTTCAAGCATACAGACTATAACTCTATATGTAGCACAAGGTTCTCACATGCAGGATGCTGGTAAAAGCAGGACCAGGTTTATTAAGAGTGATCTATGAATCATCTGCATTGTCTGTAGCGTAGGTCAAGGAACAGTAAGCTGGGATGATCTGTATTCAGAACACGTCAATGAGAAACAAGGTCCGGGACATAACGAGATAAATAGTTTTATACTGAAAGACCTTGTGAGAAGACAAAGAAGCAGGCGGGTAAACGAGGACAAACAAATTACAGGCTTCACACAGAGCGCATGGAGGCAATCAGGCAACACGGTAATGACAGGACAGGGTGGAGAAGGGCACGAAACAGAACAGCACTCATCAGGACAGTATAGTTGGACTTGGACTTAGAAGGTTCTGGTAATATACAGTCCTGGAAACATCTTGAGCATCATCAGCTTGAGACACACCATGGAGGTGATGGACGTGTGGGTGTGGATTCAAGATGGCACTTTGAATGAAGTTCGTCCTAACTGCAGACAGCTCCAACTCAAGCATCCATCTTTCCTTCCTTGCTTCCTTCCTTTCTGTCGTCCTTCCTTTTCATCTTTTCTTCCTCCTCGATGCTCGGTAAGAGCAAATCACCACATGCATGCAAATCAGCCCTTTTCTTTTGTCCCTCCATCACACAAAAAAGTCCTCGAATTCATTGAGGTCATTGATGGTTTAATCGAAATCTCTCTCATGCACAGGAGCGGGATTAAATCGAGTCCTTGTGGAGACTTCTAAAAAAGATATTAGGCTGAATATATTCAGATACAAATTACGCAGAAGATGTTTGAAGCCTCATCCGGTCGATACACGAGTTAAGAGTCTCTCGTTAGTTAATTAAAGTAGCCAGAGATTTTTTAGGTATAAAAGGGTATCATGCACCTTGTGGCCTTCATGCACACTTTTCACACATCAACTGTCCACCAGCCTCTGAAATAGTGTAACGTTCATGAGTTCTCCGAGTCAACACGTGTTACTGAGCTCAAACATCATGTGCTTAAACACTCAGGATGGTGTTTGGTTTATTTAAGATAATGACTAGCTAAAGTTCCAGTCACTTTATTGCAGAGGTGGGAGTGAGTCACATGTGCAAGTCATGAACGTCAAGTCAAAGTCGAGTCGAGTCTTTTTGTAATATTTGTCAAGCAAGTCTCAAGTCTCAAATTTGCGACTGACGTCTGACTCGAGTCAAGTCGTGTCCCCCATCTCTGAGTCATTTAACTCAAGTCCGAGTCAAGTCTCGAGTCATGAATGTCAAGTCAAAGTCAAGTCGAGTCTTTTTTTAATATTTGTCAAGCAAGTCTCAAGCCTCAAATTTGCGACTTAAGTCTGACTCGAGTGAAATCGTGTCCCCCATCTCTGAGTCATTTAACTCAAGTCACAAGTAAGTCTCAAGTCATGAATGTCAAGTCAAAGCCAAGTTGAGTCTTTTTTTAATATTTGTTAAGCAAGTCTCAAGTCTCAAATTTGCTACTTAAGTCTGACTCGAGTCAAGTCATGTCCCCCATCTCTGCTTTATTGATTATGACCAAAGTATCAGCTCAGGTTAGGAGCAGGATTCAGACCTTTGTCTGTCCACAAGAATTCTGTGGACATTTTTGATTTGGATGCAAAAATACACTCAAAATCACTACGAAGGGCCATCTGAGGTTAAACATATATACAAAATGATTCATTAACCGTTTGGCAAACAACTTGTGGAAATGGCCTTATAGGAGCTTTTCATTCAGTATAAAGAAAGGAATGATGTCATGTCTGTGAGTCTGATCTAAAGTGTGTCTGATCTAAAGTGAGTCTGATCTAAAGTGAGACTGATCTAAAGTGTGTCTGATGTAAAGTGAGTCTGATCTAAAGTGAGTCTGATCTAAAGTGTGTAAGATCTAAAGTGAGTCTGATCTAAAGTGTGTCTGATGTAAAGTGTGTAAGATCTAAAGTGAGTCTGATCTAAAGTGTGTAAGATCTAAAGTGAGTCTGATCTAAAGTGTGTCTGATCTAAAGTGAGTCTGATCTAAAGTGTGTTTGATCTAAAGTGTGTCTGATGTAAAGTGTGTAAGATCTAAAGTGAGTCTGATCTAAAGTGTGTAAGATCTAAAGTGAGTCTGATCTAAAGTGAGTCTGATCTAAAGTGTGTCTGATGTAAAGTGAGTCTGATCTAAAGTGTGTCTGATGTAAAGTGTGTCTGATCTAAAGTGTGTCTGATTTAAAGTGTGTCTGATCTAAAATGTGTCTGATCTAAAGTGTGTCTGATCTAAAGTGTGTAAGATCTAAAGTGAGTCTGATGTAAAGTGAGTCTGATGTAAAGTGAGTCTGATCTAAAGTGTGTCTGACCTAAAGTGTGTCTGATCTAAAGTGTGTCTGACCTAAAGTGAGTCTGATCTAAAGTGTGTCTGATCTAAAGTGAGTCTGATCTAAAGTGTGTCTGATCTAAAGTGTGTCTGATCTAAAGTGTGTAAGATCTAAAGTGAGTCTGATGTAAAGTGAGTCTGATGTAAAGTGAGTCTGATCTAAAGTGTGTCTGACCTAAAGTGTGTCTGATCTAAAGTGTGTCTGATCTAAAGTGTGTCTGATCTAAAGTGTGTAAGATCTAAAGTGTGTCTGATGTAAAGTGAGTCTGATCTAAAGTGAGACTGATCTAAAGTGAGTCTGATGTAAAGTGAGTCTGATCTAAAGTGTGTCTGACCTAAAGTGAGTCTGATCTAAAGTGTGTCTGATCTAAAGTGTGTAAGATCTAAAGTGAGTCTGACCTAAAGTGAGTCTGATCTAAAGTGAGTCTGATCTAAAGTGAGTCTGATCTAAAGTGTGTCTGATCTAAAGTGAGTCTGATCTAAAGTGAGTCTGATCTAAAGTGTGTCTGATTTAAAGTGTGTCTGATCTAAAGTGTGTCTGATCTAAAGTGTGTCTGATCTAAAGTGAGTCTGATGTAAAGTGAGTCTGATGTAAAGTGAGTCTGATCTAAAGTGTGTCTGACCTAAAGTGAGTCTGATCTAAAGTGTGTCTGACCTAAAGTGAGTCTGATCTAAAGTGAGTCTGATCTAAAGTGAGTCTGATCTAAAGTGAGTCTGATCTAAAGTGTGTCTGATCTAAAGTGTGTAAGATCTAAAGTGTGTCTGATCTAAAGTGAGTCTGATCTAAAGTGAGTCTGATCTAAAGTGTGTCTGATCTAAAGTGAGTCTGATCTAAAGTGAGTCTGATCTAAAGTGTGTCTGATCTAAAGTGAGTCTGATCTAAAGTGAGTCTGATCTAAAGTGTGTCTGATCTAAAGTGAGTCTGATCTAAAGTGAGTCTGATCTAAAGTGAGACGAGTTTAACTGTCATCCTGAGTAGCTTTACCTGCTGAGATCTATACGCTCATATGTAAAGACATATGTATCTGCATCCTTGTGGTCTTTCATAGTTTCCATAGCAACCGTTATCACGCTAAGAGAACAGCTGCCATTTACCTAATTAATCTAATCAGCTCACAAACATGGATATAATTATTGTCTTATTAATAGCTTGTGATTTTTTTCCTGCTCCTTTTTCACAGCAGACATCTTTTAATTACGTCTGCGTTGATTAGAGCTCGTTTGACCACTTTTTTATGCAGCGCCTCCTCTCGTGTGTATTTAATGTGAATCATCTACACATTGGAATTTATAATGACTTCAGTGGAATGTACTGATTTTATAGGGGTATGGGCATAGGATGGGGAGGGCAGGATGGTGAGGGTAGGGCAAATGAGGGTAGGGGAAATGAGGGTAGGATGGTGAGGGTATGCGGGTAGGGGAAATGAGGGTAGGGAAAATGAAGCTAGGATGGTGAGAGTATGTGGGTAGGGGAAATGAGGGTAGGGGAACTGAGGGTGGGGAACTGAGGGTAGAATGGTGAGAGGATGTGGGTAGGGGAAACGAGGGTAGGGGAAATGAGGGTAGGATGGTGAGGGTATGTGGGTAGGGGAAATAAGGGTAGGGGAAATGAGGGTAGGGGAAATGAGGGTAGGTTGGTGAGGGTATGTGGGTAGGGGAAATGAGGGTAGGGGAAATGAGGGTAGGATGGTGAGGGTATGAGGGTAGGGGAAATGAGGGTAGGATGGTGAGGGTATGAGGGTAGGGGAAATGAGGGTAGGATGGTGAGGGTATGTGGACAGGGGAAATGAGGGTAGGATGGTGAGGGTAGGGGAAATGAGGGGAGGGGAAATGAGGGTAGGGGAAATGAGGGTAGGATGGTGAGGGTATGTGGGCAGGGGAAATGAGGGTAGGATGGTGAGGGTAGGGGAAATGAGGGTAGGGGAAATGAGGGTAGGGGAAAT
>NC_062525.1:2652256-2662256 GCF_022655615.1 Tachysurus fulvidraco
TCATGACTCAGCCCGGACTTTGGCCACGTGCCCTCGTCTGTTCCTCCCTGTTTCCACACCCGTTCCTAATTGTATCTGATTGTCTTTTGTATTTAAGTGTGCCGCGTTGCCGATGGCAGCGCGGGATCTACTGTTGTCCTGTCCTGTCTTCGGTCCGTGTCTTGTTTTCGTGTTCCCTTTGTTATTAAACCCTGTTTGTTTTGCTATCCTGTGTTTGGGTCCGATTCCTTACCCCGCGTCATGACAGGTGTTATATAAAGAAAATTTATTTGTGTACTTATTTATTTAAGATTCTTTTTCTATCTATCTATCTATCTATCTATCTATCTATCTATCTATCTATCTATCTATCTATCTATCTATCTATCTGCTGTCAGTTATTTTTAATTGCTAGGTTAGAGGTAAAATTCTCTAACATACAGTTGTATTTTTATTTATTTATTTTTCAGATTTAAATGTAATTCTTTTACAAAGCGATGCTGCGGGTTTCTCACTTCCTGACCAATCAGATCTAGTGCAGGTGACATAAAACAAACAGGATCAATGACTGATCCCAAAAAATCTAATCTGAAGAGTAGATTAGAAAATTCTGTATGTTGTTCCTCTAAATCTAACACTTCCGGTCAAATCTCTTTCTTCAGACTTTCCCTTTGTCCTGTTTATCACTCCATCCTGACTTTCCTTTTGTTTTTGCCTTTTTGACACAAACCAAATTCATTCATTCATTCATTCATTCATTCATTTACTACCGCTTATCCGAACTTCTCGGGTCACGGGAAGCCTGTGCCTATCCCAGGCGTCATCGGGCATCGAGGCAGGATACACCCTGGACGGAGTGCCAACCCATCACAGGGCACACACACACTCTCATTCACTCACACACACTCACACACTACGGACAATTTTCCAGAGATTCCAATCAACCTACCATGCATGTCTTTGGATCGGGGGAGGAAACCGGAGTACCCGGAGGAAACCCCCGAGGCACGGGGAGAACATGCAAACTCCACATACACAAGGCGGAGTCGGGAATCGAACCCCCAACCCTGGTGGTGTGAGGCGAACGTGCTAACCACTAAGCCACCGTGCCCCCACAAACCAAATTAAACCAATGAATTGATGTAAAGGTTAAAACTCACATTTTAAATAAAACCCATCGCAATGGAGTTTCCTCCTGTCTGTCTCATGTCCGTGTCGGTGACCGGACGTCTTCCTCACGTCTCACTCCACTGTGGTGTTAATATGGAGCTCATATGAAAGTAAACACTCAGGACTTTGTAGAGTTTCATCACTATTCCTGTTTTTCTCTACAATACTAGAGGTGACAGATTTATAGAAAAGTTTTTCTCCACACAGATGTTTGTATCTTCAGAGTAAATGTTGATATCAAACCCAGTTCTGCTCTCTGAGAAGCTCCGAGTGTTTGTTCATCTAAAAAGCAGCTCAGATTTCTCTTCAACACTAAAATCCAGTGTAGGATTATAAACAGAGGGACAAACACACGTCTTTACACTCGATGTCTAATCTGGCTTGAATAATTATTAATCCAGCATTTCTGACATATTAACACTGAGAAACAGAGCTAGGATTATTCTACTGTATCATATAATACAAAAAATTCTGATCCGATTTTTATTTATTTGCATATGGAGTCACTTTGTTTACTGCATCCTGATCCTGAAAACATGACATTTCACACCACGGTATTTTGTCTTTGTGGAGAAAACCGTTCCAATCTCACACAGATACACTACACTAATCCACTCTGTGGGCTTGTTGGGGATTATTAGGGTGACGCATCACTAGCTGTAAAACACACACACACACACACACACACACACACACACACACACACACACACACACACACACACACACACACACACACAGACTGACAGCAGCTGAGGATATTAGATTTCTCTGCTAAACCCCTGTACTTTCCAGACAGGTGATATTCATCTCCGTGCGTCTGATCTCATAGCGTTTCTTGTTCTTTTACAAACTCTCCTACCGTCATTACACATAGGAAATCAGGTTTAATGTTTTTATGTTTCGTAATGCAGATTAACACACACAAATAAGAGCGAGCGAGAGAGAGAGAGAGAGAGAGAGAGAGAGAGAGAGAGAGAGAGAGAGAGAGAAAAGAAGGATGCCCTAATTTCTTGCTCTCAGCCCAAGGGGTCCAGTGTGCCCTGAGCACTTCGGCCTACTTTCTTCTGTGTTCTCCCCTCTCAGCCACTCAGACCCAATCTGTTCTTCTTTTCATTATTCCTCCTGACATTACCTTGGTGCTGGGCCAAACAGAGGGAGGATAAAAACAGCGTGATGAGGAAACGTTAACGCTACACTGATAGCTTTGTGTTGTATGAGTGGAGATAATTAGCAAATCCCAGATCACGACATTTTTTTCTTATAATCAGCTTCGAGATTTACATGTTAATATTTTAAATAGGTCAGATTTTATAAAACGTATTTCTGTTGTTATTTTTTAAAGGTCTGCAGATCAAACAGCAAAATGATGAAGCAGAAGGTTCACAAAAATATTTTTAAATTTAGAACTGTTTTAATACGACATTAAAGCACAATTGACTATTGGAAAATATAAAAATGCAATATAAATGTTTGAGGATTGAGAGGCCACGCCTCCTTCACTGAGACTGACACAGAGGCCACACCTCCTTTTCAGTGAGACACAGAGGCCACGTCTCCTTCATAGTGAGACACAGAGGCTATGCCTCCTTCACAGTGAGACACAGAGTCCATGCCTCCTTCACTGAGACTGACACACAGAGACCACGCCTCCTTCACTGAGACTGACACACAGAGACCACGCCTCCTTCATAGACTGACACACAGAGGCCACGCCTTCTTCACTGAGACTGACACACAGAGACCACGCCTCCTTCACTGAGACTGAAACACAGAGGCCACGCCTCCTTCACTGAGACTGACACACTGAGGCCACGCATCCTTCTCAGTGAGACACAGAGGCCATGCCTCTTTCATAGTGAGACACAGAAGCCACGCTTCCTATATTGTAAGACACAGAGACTACGCCTCCTTCACAGTGAGACACAGAGGCCACGCCTCCTTCATAGTGAGACACAGAGGCCACACCTCCTTCATAATGAGACACATATGCCACGCCTCCTTCATAGTGAGACACAGAGGCCACACCTCTTTCATAATGATACACATATGCCACGCCTCCTTCACAGTGAGATACATAGGCCACGCCTCCTTCACAGTGAGACCCAGAGGCCACACCTCCTTCACAGTGAGACCCAGAGGTCATAGTGAATATCAAGACAAGCCCATGCTCTAATCAAATAAATGTAAAAACTAAACA
Organism: Tachysurus fulvidraco; assembly: GCF_022655615.1. Lineage (NCBI taxonomy): Eukaryota > Metazoa > Chordata > Actinopteri > Siluriformes > Bagridae > Tachysurus > Tachysurus fulvidraco. The sequence continues at coordinate 2,655,605 of NC_062525.1, forward strand.
AGCTCCTTTATAAGAAATTATTTTTATGTCCTCACTTTACTTCTGGTAATAACACACACACACACACACACACACACACACACACACACACACACACACACACAGGCTCTAAATGGAGTCGTGTTTAATATGGGTGCTTTATCAGCTGGATTCACATGCGGAGTGAGATATTAAAGTGAAATGAGTTTGTTGTTGTGATTTCACTCCGTCTGCGCTGATGGGAATTGGACCGTCGTCACACTTATCGTCTGCGTATCTGCGCCGGAAAATTGAATCGAAACAAGGGGTGCAAATTAAAGAGCCTGTGAAAAATCGTTTTCAATAATGACAAGAGGAGAGAGCAAGAGGGGAGAGAGAGAGAGAGAGAGAGAGAGAGAGAGAGAGAGAGAGAGAGAGAGAGAGAGAGAGAGAGAGAGAGGAACTCTCTGCTTGACTGCTTTTATGAGCCCTGGAACAATATTCCAGGATAATTTGCAGCTACATTGAGGTGTTTTTGTCATGTTGATATAAAACATTAGCCTGTCTCATTTACGTGCACTGCCATGTCACTGATGCTCACACTCTTATGCAAATCACTCCTGCTGCTGCCGAGAATTAAGTGCATCAGAGATCAGCAAAAAACTCAAATTCAGCAGAGCGGATTAACATGGGGTGAGTGTGTAGTGAAATAACGACGTGTGAGTGTGTAGTGTGTAGTGTGTACTCATTAGTGTCTGTTAGAGATTTACATACACACGCTTGTGGAAAATTCTGTCCTGATGACTTAAAGACTGAGGATTGGGTCAGAATATTACAGGAATGAACTCGTTTACGGACATTAAATATAACTAGACTTGTAAAGTTCGTCGTGACGAACTTTGATGTTGGCTTTGACGATGCAAGTGTTCGCAAAGGCCGGTGCTTTTTGGAGGCGAGTGGACATATGGGTCAGTGTTACTTTTGGAAGCAAGTAAGTGGAGACGAGAATGTGATGTCATCCGAATACTCTTGAGGAAGTTCTCCTCATTGTGCTGAGTGTTTTGATATGTCACAAGTCCATGTTGTGCTAATTTTTAATTTTCACGTGACGTCACGTGACATAACGTGACGTCACCTGACGTCATCAGAATACCCGTGAGGAAGTTCCCCTCATTCTACAAAGCCAACATAATTAGAATGTCAAGATGAAAGAAAGAAAGAAAGAAAGAAAGAAAGAAAGAAAGAAAGAAAGAAAGAAAGAAAGAAAGAAAGAAAGAAAGCTATCAGGACTGAAGCAGGAAGTAAACAGGAAGTGAACAGAGGAAGTAGTACTGTGCTCAGGAGAGGGTGAGCTGGTGTTCAGCGCTGGGGTACAATATGTTTACGGTCTAAAACTCTTCAGTGTATTAAAGACTAAAACACAAAGGAGGGCACAGTTATAGAAAATGAAGAAACACCTTCTGACCAATCAGAATCCAGCATTCAGCAGCGCATTATATTCAGGTACCAGGGCAGAACTTGTACCATCCAAGACAGGAAGTCAGACAGGAAGTAAAAAAGTAAGCTGGTGTGTTGCTGCTGTGGTCATGAGTACCGAGGACGTTTATATACTGACGTTTATGGAAGGTGTTATGGATTAAACAGGCAGCAGATCCACGATGTTCCGGCATCTTCTGGGACCGATGGAAGCTCTGCATGGAGGCTTTGTGATGTCTGAAGGGCAGGAAGGTATTTTCTAAGAGCAGATGGTGCAGACACCTTGTCCTCATCATGATCCCATATTCTGAGATGATAACGTTCCTGTTCACGCTGCTAAACAAACTCCGGACGGACTTCAGCAGTCAGGATGAAGGAAAAGGTGAAACGGAGGAATTCATCAGTCTGTTCTACCTGGAGGTGAAGGAAACACACCACCCAAAGCTCTACAGATGGAGTGGTGGAGTTCCGAATGCTAAGCAGGTTAAGAATTCACGCCTGAGCTCATGATAAATATACAAAGGGATTAAATCCTGTTCAGTTCACACAGAAAATGTACGATCACTAAGCGTGAACCTGAGCAGGACCTGAAACTAATGTTATACTGCACTCAGATCACGTGTAGATACTTCCTGTTATGTTTTATTGAATGAAGGTGTAATAAGTAAGTATGAAAGCTAACCCCGCCCCCTGACCCCGACCTTAGACGGGTTTCTGGATGATCTGATTGGTGTGAACTTTCTTTCTTTCTTTATTTTTCATATGAAATTGAACAAAATGCTCATTAATTCTTCTTGTGCTGCATTTCTCAAGTTTCCTGTTCTTCCACATCCACTTTGACCTTGTTACTGGCTTATTAACGAGCCTTTGTTTGAGTCATGTGTAAAACACACACAAACACACACACACACACATACATACACACAAACACACACACACACACACACACACACACACACACACACACACACACACACACACACACTCGTGCAGTGTTATCCTACTCGAGCCGAGATCGAAAGACTGCATATAAAAGACACCTCTGCATCCCATCAGTCCAGTAAACAACGCAGTCCGTACCGCATAATGCACCGAGACCCCCCCTTTTGTTTCCATAGCAACGGTTATTTTCCGGCCCTACCTTTAATGAAAAGGTAATGAGAGAAACGTAGCACCCTCTCCGACTTCATTAGCCCACCGGCGTGTGGAATAATGGCCTGGTTTTTTTTTCCGCAGCTCTGACATTTCATCCAGACGCCTGAGCGACGACTGCGTGTCCATATTCGTCGCTCCAAATGCTTTAAAAATGTTTGTCACTTTAACAAGAAGAAAAACAAAGTGATAATAGCACAGTGCCTCGAAGGCTGAGATCATCAGAAAGACTTGAAATGTCAAAAATTTGTCCCATTAACAAGCAAAAATGTGACTAGATTTTCCTATTCTCTGTCCAGAGCTCGACTTACAGCTCAGACGGAGGAGCGGCGACTGAAGGAAGGAATAATTTTGCACAAGAAACTAAATAAATATAGAAACTAAAGAAGAAACTAAATAAATCTATATAGGCGTTTCAGTTAAAGGTGTGTCAGTTGGAGGCGTTTCAGTTAAAGGCGTGTCAGTTGGAGGCGTGTCAGTTAAAGGTATGTCAGTTGGAGGCGTGTCAGTTAAAGGTGTGTCAGTTGGAGGCGTGTGAGTTAAAGGTATGTCAGTTGGAGGCGTGTCAGTTAAAGGTGTGTCAGTTGGAGGCGTGTCAGTTAAAGGTGTGTCAGTTGGAGGCGTGTCAGTTAAAGGTGTGTCAGTTGGAGGCGTGTCAGTTAAAGGTGTGTCAGTTGGAGGCGTGTCAGTTAAAGGTGTGTCAGTTGGAGGCGTGTCAGTTAAAGGTGTGTCAGTTGGAGGCGTGTGAGTTAAAGGTATGTCAGTTGGAGGCGTGTCAGTTAAAGGTGTGTCAGTTGGAGGCGTGTCAGTTAAAGGTGTGTCAGTTGGAGGCATGTCAGTTAAAGGTGTGTAAGTTGGAGGCGTGTCAGTAAAAGGTGTGTCAGTTGGAGGCGTGTCAGTTAAAGGTGTGTCAGTTGGAGGCGTGTCAGTTAAAGGTGTGTCAGTTGGAGGCGTGTGAGTTAAAGGTATGTCAGTTGGAGGCGTGTCAGTTAAAGGTGTGTCAGTTGGAGGCGTGTCAGTTAAAGGTGTGTCAGTTGGAGGCGTGTCAGTTAAAGGTGTGTCAGTTGGAGGCGTGTCAGTTAAAGGTATGTCAGTTGGAGGCGTGTCAGTTAAAGGTGTGTCAGTTGGAGGCGTGTCAGTTAAAGGTGTGTCAGTTGGAGGCGTGTCAGTTAAAGGTGTGTCAGTTGGAGGCATGTCAGTTAAAGGTGTGTAAGTTGGAGGCGTGTCAGTAAAAGGTGTGTCAGTTGGAGGCGTGTCAGTTAAAGGTGTGTCAGTTGGAGGCGTGTCAGTTAAAGGTGTGTCAGTTGGAGGCGTGTGAGTTAAAGGTATGTCAGTTGGAGGCGTGTCAGTTAAAGGTGTGTCAGTTGGAGGCGTGTCAGTTAAAGGTGTGTCAGTTGGAGGCGTGTCAGTTAAAGGTGTGTCAGTTGGAGGCGTGTCAGTTAAAGGTATGTCAGTTGGAGGCGTGTCAGTTAAAGGTGTGTCAGTTGGAGGCGTGTCAGTTAAAGGTGTGTCAGTTGGAGGCGTGTCAGTTAAAGGTGTGTCAGTTGGAGGCGTGTCAGTTAAAGGTGTGTCAGTTGGAGGCGTGTCAGTTAAAGGTATGTCAGTTGGAGGCGTGTCAGTTAAAGGTGTGTCAGTTGGAGGCGTGTCAGTTAAAGGTGTGTCAGTTGGAGGCATGTCAGTTAAAGGTGTGTAAGTTGGAGGCGTGTCAGTAAAAGGTGTGTCAGTTGGAGGCGTGTCAGTTAAAGGTGTGTCAGTTGGAGGCGTGTCAGTTGCAGGCGTGTCAGTTAAAGGTGTGTCAGTTGGAGGCATGTCAGTTAAAGGTGTGTCAATTAAAGGTGTGTCAGTTGGAGGCGTGTCAGTTAAAGGTGTGTCAGTTGGAGGCGTGTCAGTTAAAGGTGTGTCAATTAAAGGTGTGTCAGTTGGAGGCGTGTCAGTTAAAGGCGTGTCAGTTGGAGGCGTGTCAGTTAAAGGTATGTCAGTTGGAGGCGTGTCAGTTAAAGGTGTGTCAGTTGGAGGCGTGTGAGTTAAAGGTATGTCAGTTGGAGGCGTGTCAGTTAAAGGTGTGTCAGTTGGAGGCGTGTCAGTTAAAGGTGTGTCAGTTGGAGGCGTGTGAGTTAAAGGTATGTCAGTTGGAGGCGTGTCAGTTAAAGGTGTGTCAGTTGGAGGCGTGTCAGTTAAAGGTGTGTCAGTTGGAGGCGTGTCAGTTAAAGGTATGTCAGTTGGAGGCGTGTCAGTTAAAGGTGTGTCAGTTGGAGGCGTGTCAGTTAAAGGTGTGTCAGTTGGAGGCGTTTCAGTTAAAGGTATGTCAGTTGGAGGCGTTTCAGTTAAAGGTATGTCAGTTGGAGGCGTGTCAGTTAAAGGTGTGTCAGTTGGAGGCGTGTGAGTTAAAGGTATGTCAGTTGGAGGCGTGTCAGTTAAAGGTGTGTCAGTTGGAGGCGTGTCAGTTAAAGGTGTGTCAGTTGGAGGCGTGTCAGTTAAAGGTATGTCAGTTGGAGGCGTGTCAGTTAAAGGTGTGTCAGTTGGAGGCGTGTCAGTTAAAGGTGTGTCAGTTGGAGGCGTGTCAGTTAAAGGTGTGTCAGTTGGAGGCGTGTCAGTTGCAGGCGTGTCAGTTAAAGGTGTGTCAGTTGGAGGCATGTCAGTTAAAGGTGTGTCAATTAAAGGTGTGTCAGTTGGAGGCGTGTCAGTTAAAGGTGTGTCAGTTGGAGGCGTGTCAGTTAAAGGTGTGTCAATTAAAGGTGTGTCAGTTGGAGGCGTGTCAGTTAAAGGTGTGTCAGTTGGAGGCATGTCAGTTAAAGGTGTGTCAATTAAAGGTGTGTCAGTTGGAGGCGTGTCAGTTAAAGGTGTGTCAGTTGGAGGCATCTCAGTTGGAGGCATCCCAGTTGGAGGCGTCTCAGTTGGAGGCGTGTCAGTTAAAGGTGTGTCAGTTGGTGGCGTGTCATTTATAGGTGTGTCAGTTAAAGGCGTGTCAGTTGGAGGTGTCTCAGTTGGAGGAGTGTCATATGGAGGTGTGTCAGTTAAAGGCGTGTCAGTTGGAGGCGTCTCAGTTGGAGGTGTGTCAGTTAAAGGCGTGTCAGTTGGAGGCGTCTCAGTTGGAGGAGTGTCATATGGAGGCGTGTCAGTTAAAAGCGTGTCAGTTGGAGGTGTCTCAGTTGGAGGCGTGTCAGTTGGAGGCATGTCAGTTAAAGGTGTGTCAGTTGGAGGTGTGTCAGTTAAAGGTGTGTCAGTTGGTGGCGTGTCATTTATAGGTGTGTCAGTTAAAGGCGTGTCAGTTGGAGGTGTCTCAGTTGGAGGCGTATCAGTTAAAGGCGTGTCAGTTGGAGGTGTCTCAGTTGGAGGCGTATCAGTTAAAGGCGTGTCAGTTGGAGGCGTGTCAGTTAAAGGCGTGTCAGTTGGAGGCGTGTCAGTTAAAGGTGTGTCAGTTGGAGGAATGTCATATGGAGGCGTGTCAGTTAAAGGCGTGTCAGTTGGAGGCGTGTCAGTTAAAGGTGTGTCAGTTGGAGGAGTGTCATATGGAGGCGTGTCAGTTAAAAGCGTGTCAGTTGGAGGCGTCTCAGTTGGAGGTGTGTCAGTTGGAGGCATGTCAGTTAAAGGCATGTCAGTTAAAGGCGTGTCAGTTAAAGGCGTGTCAGGTGGAGGCATCTTAGTTGGAGGCATCTCAGTTGGTAGCATCTCAGTTGGAGGCGTGTCAGTTGAAGGCGTCTCAGTTGGAGGGGTGTCAGTTGGAGGCGTGTCAGTTGGAGGTGTGTCAGTTGGAGGCATGTCAGTTAAAGGCATGTCAATTACAGGCATGTCAGTTAAAGGCATGTCAGGTGGAGGCATCTTATTTGGAGGCGTGTCAACTGGAGGCGTGTCAGTTAAAGGTGTGTCAGTTGGAGGAGTGTCAGTTGGAGGCGTGTCAGTTAAAGGTGTGTCAGTTAAAGGTGTGTCAGTTGGATGCATGTCAGTTAAAGGTGTGTCAGTTAGAGGCATCTCAGATGGAAGAGTGTCAGTTAAAGGCGTGTCAGTTAGAGGCGTCTCAGATGGAAGAGTGTCAGTTAAAGGCGTGTCAGTTAGAGGCGTCTCAGAT
>NC_062525.1:2667256-2682256 GCF_022655615.1 Tachysurus fulvidraco
GAGGGTAAAACAGTGACTCCTGCAGACAGAGGATCGTCTCCACCGATTACCTGCAGCAGCCTGAGGTGAACCCAGCAGCCCAACCAGTAACAGCCCCTCCGTATGTTCCTCCAGTCTGCTGATTCCTCTTGCCCTCTTGCCCTCCTGCTTGTCTGGAATATCTAAAGAGAGAAAACAGACGGACAAAAAATGTTTGGAGATTCAAATATAAATTCTAATTTATTTTTATAGTACTTTTTACAGTAGACGTTGTCAGTAGAGGGCGTCTGCCAAATGCTGTAAATGTAAATGTAAATGTCTGGAAGCAGCTTGTGACCCTGGGGGTGTGATTATAAATATACAGTCTGATAAATGTTGTATTGATGAGAGATCGTTGTCCTCAAAGACCACATGGAGTTGTCTTGTGAACATCCAATTAAATGCTGTCTACAGCATATATTCTCAGGTTTGTGTGTGTGTGTGTGTGTGTGTGTGTGTGTGTGTGTGTGTGTGTGTGTGTGTGTGTGTGTGTGTGTGTGTGTGTGTGTGTGTGTGTGGGGGTAGGTGTGGGTGTGTGGGGGTGTGGGGGTGGGGTGAGGGGGTGTGGGGTGGGTAGCTGTGGGGGGAGAGGGGGGGGTGGGCGTGGGGTGTGTGGGAGGGGGGTGTGGGGTGGTGGGGGTGAGTGGTGAGGGGGTGTTGCGGGGGGGGGAGGGGGGGGGGTGGGGTGTGGGGGGGGGGGGGTGGGTGGGGTGTGGGGGGGGGGGGGGGTGGGGTGGGGGGGTGGGTGATGGGTGGGAAAGAGGGGGGGGGGGGGGGGGGGGGGGGGAGAGAGAGAGGAGAGAGGGAGAGAGAGAGAGAAGAGAGGGATGAGGGGGGGGGGGGAGGGGGGGGGGGGGGGGGGGGCGTGGGGAGTGAGAGAGAGAGAGAGAGGAGAGAGAGAGAGAGAGAGAGAGGGGGGAGGGGGGGGGGGAGGGGGGGGGGGGGGGGGGGGGGGGCGGCGGAGAGGCCGGGGGGGAGGGGAGGGAGGGCGAGAGGGGACAGACACACGGGAGAGGGACAGGACACCACGGGAGACACGGGAGAGGCACAGGACACACGGGAAACACTGGAGAGGGACAGGACACACGGGAAACACGGGAGAGGGACAGGACACACGGGAACACGGGAGAGGGACAGGACACACGGGAGAGGCACAGGACACACGGGAAACACGGGAGAGGGACAGGAGACACGGGAGAGGGACAGGAGGACACGGGAGAGGGAGGGGACACACGGGAGAGGACAGGAGACACGGGAGAGGGAGGGGACACACGGGAGAGGGACAGGAGACACTGGAGAGGGACGGGACACACGGAGAGGGACAGGAGACACGGGAGAGGGACGGGACACACGGGAGAGTGACAGGAGACACGGGAGAGGGACAGGAGACCACGGGAGAGGGACGGGACACACGTGGAGAGGGACATGAGTACACGGGAGAGGGACATGAGACACGTGAGAGGACATTACACACTTTATATTTACATTACACACTTTATATTTACATTATACACTTTATATTTACATTACACACTTTATATTTACATTATACACTTTATATTTACATTATACACTTTATATTTACATTACACACTTTATATTTACATTATACACTTTATATTTACATTATACACTGTGTATAGATTAGTTTGTGAGTGTTATCTTGTGAATGACGTCCTGGGATAAAATGTGCATGTGTTGCTGCAGCTCCCTCTAGCGGTCACTTAATCGCAGTATTAATAGTGATCGATGTGTGATGATTGTAAAATCGGTAAGAGCATGAAAGGGGAGAAGTGTAACACTATAACCTTGGGTACACACACACACACACACACACACACACACATACACACACACACACATACACACACACACACACACACACACACACATACACACATACACACATACACACATACACACATATACACACACACACACACACACACACACACACACACACACACACACACACACACACACACACACACACACACACACACACACACCCCTGTTCTCACTCACACACTGTGTTCAGGTTGCTGTTCACACTGAATTGTTGTGGTCAGAAGTTGTGATGTAAGTCTGTCTCATGTCCGTGTTGGTGACCGGACGTCTTCCTCACGTCTCACTCCACTGTGGTGTTAATATGGAGCTCATATGAAAGTAAACACTCAGGACTTTGTAGAGTTTCATCACTATTCCTGTTTTTCTCTACAATACTAGAGGTGACAGATTTATAGAAAAGTTTTTCTCCACACAGATGTTTGTATCTTCAGAGTAAATGTTGATATCAAACCCAGTTCTGCTCTCTGAGAAGCTCCGAGTGTTTGTTCATCTAAAAAGCAGCTCAGATTTCTCTTCAACACTAAAATCCAGTGTAGGATTATAAACAGAGGGACAAACACACGTCTAAAACACACCGAAAGTACGACAGAGTCCTGACTCACTTTAGATCAGACTCACTTTAGATCAGACTCACTTTAGATCAGACTCACTTTAGATCAGACTCACTTTAGATCTTACCCACTTTAGATCTTACCCACTTTAGATCAGACTCACTTTAGATCAGTCTCACTTTAGATCAGACTCACTTTAGATCAGACTCACTTTAGATCAGACTCACTTTAGATCAGACACACTTTAGATCAGACAGACTTTAGATCAGACTCACTTTAGATCAGACTCACTTTAGATCAGACTCACTTTAGATCAGACTCACTTTAGATCAGACACACTTTAGATCAGACACACTTTAGATCAGACTCACTTTAGATCAGACACACTTTAGATCAGACACACTTTAGATCAGACACACTTTAGATCAGACACACTTTAGATCTTACCCACTTTAGATCTTACCCACTTTAGATCAGACTCACTTTAGATCAGTCTCACTTTAGATCAGACTCACTTTAGATCAGACACACTTTAGATCAGACAGACTTTAGATCAGACTCACTTTAGATCAGACACACTTTAGATCAGACACACTTTAGATCAGACTCACTTTAGATCAGACTCACTTTAGATCAGACACACTTTAGATCAGACACACTTTAGATCAGACACACTTTAGATCAGACACACTTTAGATCAGACACACTTTAGATCAGACACACTTTAGATCAGACTCACTTTAGATCAGACACACTTTAGATCAGACACACTTTAGATCAGACAGACTTTAGATCAGACTCACTTTAGATCAGACACACTTTAGATCAGACACACTTTAGATCAGACTCACTTTAGATCAACCTCAGATGATTATTTTTAAAATGTACCATCCGTATGTTTCCTTTGGACATCAGTGTGCTGGTAAAACTGTTAAAAAACTGATGAGTGATAAACATGTGAGAGTAGTTCAGTTCAGCAAGCAGTGTGTGTGTGTGTGTGTGTGTGTGTGTGTGTGTGTGTGTGTGTGTGTGTGTGTGTGTGTGTAGAACAGGATAAGGTCATACACCAGCGGGAGTTTAATCTGCTCCAGCCAGCAGAGTAACTGAACAGAACAAAGACTTGAATTGCACACACACCCACTGCATGATCGATGTGTTCCTTCAGCCTCACTTCACTTTAATTGGCTAGAGAAAACACACACACACACACACACACACACACACACACACACACACATACACATACACACACACATACACGACAGACATAATCATACAGAAAACCCAATAATACACTTAAACTGTATATAAACTCTCTTGTAAACTCTCTATTGTTTCCTCTCTCTCTCTTCTTTCCTTTCTCTCTCTCTCTATCTGTTCTTTCCTCTTCCTCCTTTCCTCTCTCTATTCTTCTTTCTCTCTCTCTCTATTCTTCTTTTTCTCTCTCTCTCTCTCTCCCTCTCTATTCTTTCCTCTCTGTCTGTCCCCCTCTTATACACACACACATACACACACACACACACACACTTTATGTATGTGGATGTAAAAGTCTTCACTTTATTGTTCACGTACAAAAATAACAATTATTTAAGAAAAAAATCTTAAATCCAAACGAACAGGAAGTAAACACACTGTTTTTGTCTTACACACATAAATAGGATTATAAATAAGGAGTCGGGGGGATTCACAAACGTGGCAGTACACGTCTAAGTCACAGAAATATCGCGGCCCAGAAATATTCACACTCACGTCAGAAGATGTGTACAGATGTTTTTGCTGATAAGATGGAAAATTTGTTGGCGTTCTGGTGCCACGACTGCTGCCTCGGATCAAAACCGAAGCAGATCGACGTTCCCCGATCGGCTAAACGTGATATAACCGCTCACAGATCTCGCTCCGTGAACAAAACCAGACGTTTATAAGCTGCATTTTTTTCCCCATAAATACAATATCAAGAAACGGCGATATTGAGGACGAAAGTTCGTTTTTTACAGGATGCATCGTGTGACATCATCACAACTCAGCCGTATCCCTCTTTCGTATACGTGTGTGGACATGAATACGGCTCTTATAGAAAGGCGTTACACATGTGTCTCCACTGCTAGGAGTTTAAAAGAAGAAACCTGTGATCATCAGTTCGTCTCGTTTTCCGCAAGAAAGCGAAAATCTCGACGATCGTGAAGATCTCCGATTAGCATCGTCTGTACGTCAGGCCTGGTGTAAGGCGTAACGGTTACTCCAAGAGGCTCAAAGAAGCAGGAAGCTGAATCTAAAAGCTCTCGTGAGCTCTCCGTCGCTCGCTAACGGATACATCGACACAATGAATCGAGGCTGTTTAAAAGATGACACTTTTCTCAACCTCTTTCTTCGTCTCGTCTGTCGCTCGTTTATAACGTTCGTTAACAGGCCTCCTGTGTGAAGAAGAGGTTCGCGTCTCAGTGGATAGATGTTTCGACAGATGTGAAGACCAGGCGTGAACGAGATTAAAATCAAATCCCCTAATAGTTTCAGGTTTTTTTTTCTGGATCATTGTGAGAATAAGCGGTTCAGTATTTATCACGTCGTCGTTATAAGCTGAAAGGGAAAAGGAACTTTTCCGGTTGTGCTTGTTGTCCCGTCACCGGCGTTCGGTTCTCAGGGCGCTGGTGTGGACGTCGCAGATGTCGAACCACTGCTGCTGCACCTCTCGAGCTGGCAGCAGGCTGTTGTAGGGCAGTGAGCGCTTCATCTTGCGTGCCCTTTTTCCCACCACCCTCCAGTAGGAGGCGCCCTTTATCAGGAAGAGGGTGTTGTGCGAGTAGGAGAAATACGCGGCATCCAGGTTACTTGTGGGATGGTCGCCTGGGGTCAGGGCAGGAAACAGCTCGGTCATTTTCTGAGTAGCTGCTAGCTTGTTAGCTTGGATGCTGAACCTATAAACCTGGGGGAGGAGATTTCTGATTTAAATACGTCTGAATTTTGTGTGGACATTTAGACATTTGAACGGTCTTACCAAGGAACCTCTGAAGAAGTAAATGTGAGCGTCTCTCCTGTCGTAGTAGGCCGTGTCGACGGGGCTCGGTACGCCTGGGAAGCCCTCGGAGATAAGACGAGGGTAACGTTGGCCGTCTGCGTCTTCAGAGAAGACCTGATCGTTCTGGCTGTCGTATCTCCAATACTGAGCTCCTGCAGCAAAACATATCCATCCAGCGTGATCATATAAAACAAACTCAATCTCACTTTAACCCGTAAGTATACTCACATTGGGTTTTTGAGTTACCTTTGAAGAAATACGCAGCGTCCGTCTCGCGGCTCCACACGTGCACGTAGGCGTCCACGCCGGAAGACGGAAGTCCGTGCCATCCGACCTGCACGGAGACGGGATCTCCGTAACGCGTTCTGTTGCTGCGGTTCTCATAGAGCCAGTACAAACCGTTACGCATGAAGTAGGTGTTAAAGCGCACGACCACTTCACCGTACGCCGTCCTCTCCTTTCTGATCCAATCGAACACGGTGCTGAAGCGACCCCCACAGCCTCCTGTGAGTGCAGGAACAGAAGGAGGCAGAAAGACTGAGCACAGACTCCAAGCTGAAGCTAACATCTAACATCGAGAGATGCGTTCAACATCATCACAGAGACATTTACAAACAGGTACGTTTTCATTCACAGAGTAACACCAGTCCTACACAATGTCTCAGAGTTCATTCATCTTCTACCGCTTACCCGAACTTCTCGGGTCACGGGGAGCCTGTGCCTATGTCAGGCGTCATCGGGCATCGAGGCAGGATACACCCTGGACGGAGTGCCAACCCATCACAGGGCACACACACACTCTCATTCACTCACACACACACACACTACGGACAATTTTCCAGAGATGCCGATCAACCTACCATGCATGTCTTTGGACCGGGGGAGGAAACCGGAGTACCCGGAGGAAACCCCCGAGGCACGGGGAGAACATGCAAACTCCACACACACAAGGCGGAGGCGGGAATCGAACCCCCGACCCTGGAGGTGTGAGGCGAACGTGCTAACCGCTAAGCCACTAAGCCACTATGCCCCCTGTCTTAGAGTTCTTGAAAGAAAATAACAGATTTTATTTACAAGCCATTAGGAGCACTTTTTAAAGCCGAGTTTTACTTTCAGGAGCCGGAATTATCGGTGACACGAGGGCCAGTCAGCGCTAATGAACCTCCCAGTACACGTCCCATTATAGCACTGATGGATGTGACAGCAGCTGCTCTGCTGGGAGTCGCTTGGGCAGAACGTGATGTTTCACGCTTGCCTTTTCTGAAGCAAAGTGATCATTATCCTTAATGAATCGTCATCTGGAGAGACTTCTAATCGCAATCTGTCAGCCACTTTACAGTTGATTTATAATTAATGCATACATAGATAGATTCATTATAAATCCTTAGAGATCTATTTATTTATTTATTTATTTATTTATTGAGTAATGGCGTAACGAAAATTCATTTTTCGAACAGAATAGCTAGCAAACATAAGTTAGCTTTGGGTTTTTAATGTCATATCGGTTATTGATACAGAACAGAAATGCAGCTCAGCTTCCAAAGCTACATCTGTCATGCTAATACACCTGAACCGGTCGTCTTGAACTTCGCTAACCAGTTGAGCGTCATCGTATATACAGTGGCACCGCATTGTATTCTAGGACTCTGTGTTGTACCTTTGCACCAATTCGCAAACCCATGATGCTACATGTTCCTGCAGAATGGTAAGTGAAGAACATCTTGATCTTTTTCTCCAGTTAAACACCATTTTTTACTGCGTTAGGAATAATGACATCTGTCAAAGCACCACACAACTGTTAACGTCTCACGGGAATAACACAAATACAGCACTGGGCCTCTGTTAAACTTACTGTATGTAAATACTGACAAACTGGATAGGGATGTGATCTGTTGTTTGCAAACACACACATACACAAACACACAGACACAGACACACACACACACACACAGACATACACACACAAACACACACACACACACAGACACACACACACTCCAGGTCACACTCCAGTACAGAGTAATTTGTACTACCCGTAGAGGGCTGTGCTTTGTTGTTTGTACACACACAGACACACACACAAACACATAAACACACACACAGACACACACACACAGACACACACACAGACACACACACACACAGACACACACACACACAGACACACACACAGACACACACACAGACAGACACACAGACAGACACACACACAGACACACACACAAACACATAAACACACACACAGACACACACACACAGACAGACACACACACAGACAAACACAAACACAGACACAGACACACACACACACAGACACACACACACACAGACACACACACACAGACACACACACACAGACACACACACAGACACACACACAGACACACACACACAGACACACACACACAGACACACACACAGACACACACACAGACACACACACAGACACAGACACACACACAGACACACACAGACACACACACACACTCCAGGTCACACTCCAGTACAGAGTAATTTGTACTTACTGTGGGCAGAGGGCTGTGCTCTGTTGTTTGTACACACACAGACACACACACACAAACACATAAACACACACACAGACACACACACACAAACACATAAACACACACACAGACACACACACACAAACACATAAACACACACACAGACACACACACACAAACACATAAACACACACACAGACACACACACACAAACACATAAACACACACACAGACACACACTCAAACACATAAACACACACACAGACACACACACACACACACACAGACACACACACAAACACAAACACACACAGACACATACACACACACACACAAACACATACACACACACACACAGACACACACACACACAGACACACACACACACAGACACACACACACACACACACACTCCAGGTCACACTCCAGTACAGAGTCATTTGTACTTACTGTGGGCAGAGGGCTGTGCTCTGTTGTTTGTACACACACAGACACACACACACAGACACATAAACACACACACAGACACACACACAAACACATAAACACACACACAGACACACACTCAAACACATAAACACACACACAGACACACACACACACAGACACACACAGACACACACACAGACACATACACAGACACATACACAGACACATACACACACAGACACATACACACACACACAAACACATACACACAGACACACACATACACACACACACACAGACACACACACACACACACACACTCCAGGTCACACTCCAGTACAGAGTCATTTGTACTTACCGTAGAGGTTCTGAATGGCCTTCCTGTCGAGCCAGTCGAGCTCAAAGCCGTCATCCTGCGGTCGATAGCTGGGCTGCATGATGGATCCCGAGCGGTAAATGTGAGGAAGACCCAGCACGTGGCCGATCTCATGCACCGCTACCTGCAAAATATCAGCCAAAAATTCAATAAAAGCTCTGCAAATATTAGAGATTTTTATGCCATTAGTGAAGGATTTTTTTCTCCTCCATTTGTTCACATCTGTTTCTCAGTTCTGTCCATGCTCAGGTTATAACCCCCAGGTTATGACCCCCCACTGTGTGTGTAAACTCATGGTAGAAACTATTAAACAACGTTACGTCATAAAGTGACAGAATTTTGCTGGGGTGTTCGCAGCGTGTGTTCTGTAAGTATTCATTTATATTCATTTAAAGTTCTATTTTTAAAAACACTCAGCTTCCTTTAACATAGCGTACATGTTTCACAGGGACTTAATGGCACATAGGCCACGCCTCCTACGTTACAGGAAATTTTGTGGGAGTAGACCACAATCATTTAATAAAGAGTAAATGGCAGATATTCCACACCTCCTTAACTGTGAGTTAATGAAACATAAGCCATATCTTGTACAGTGAGCTAAGTAGCACATAGGCCACACCTCCTAAATGGGGCTGAATAAAAGATCGGCCATGCGTTCTTCCTTGGGGCTGAATGTGACATAGGCCACGCCTCCATCACAGGGGTTAACTGACTGATAATATAGGCCATGCCTCCTTCACTGGGGCTGAATTGAACATAGGCCACGCCTCCTTTACTGGAGACGAAAGAAACATAAGTCATGCCTCCATCACAGGGTTTAACAGGCTGATGTTTTGGCCACACCTCCTTCACTGGGGATGAATAGAACATAGGCCACGCCTCCTTCACTGAGGCTAAATGTGACATAGTCCACGCCTCAATCATAGAGGTTAACTGACCGATAACATAGGCCACACCTCCTTCACTGGGGTTGAATGGAACATAGGCCACGCCTCCTTCACTGGGACTGAATGAAACATAGGCCACGCCTCCTTCACAGGGTTTAACAGGCTAATGTTTTGGCCACACCTCCTTCACTGGGGATGAATAGAACATAGGCCACGCCTCCTTCACTGAGGCTAAATGTGACATAGTCCACGCCTCAATCATAGAGGTTAACTGACCGATAACATAGGCCACGCCTCCTTCACTGGGACTGAATAGAACATAGGCCACACCTCCTTCACTGAGGCTAAAAGGAATATAAACCACACCTACTTTGCTTGGAATTAATTAAGAACACACAAACCATGTCTTTTTACATTTACAGCATTTAGCAGACACCCTTATCCAGAGCGACTTACATTTTTATATAACTGAGCATTAAGGGCCTTGCTCAGGGGCCCAGCAGTGGCAACCTGGTGGACATGGGAATCAAACTCACAACCTTCCGATTGGTAGTCCAGCACCTTAACCACTAGGCTACCACATCCCCTCTACTTCAGTGGAGTCGAACAGAAACACATGCCACACCTCCTTTACCGGGACTCCATTCAGATTTCGAGTCTTACCTTAAGCAAGCTGATCCCATTTCCTGCGTTGGGGGCCGTGAAATGTTCATCATCATCAAAATGGATGTCACCCAGAAACCAGGCATGAGCAAACTCCCTTCCAGCACCATCAAAACTCTGAGCGCACCCAAAGTGGCGACCTTGGTGGGAGAGAACAATGCTGTGATCTACCGTACATCCTCCTCCTCTGACTATCTGATGATATGATTATAAGTGTATGAAGTGAGCTGTGATTCCAGCATGGCAGACTCGACAGCTGCTATTGTACGGTAGAATAAAACTCTGACACGAATCTACAGTCGCGCTATTCAGAGATAACAATGCAGGTATTCAGCGCTTTCCTGTTTAATCATATTTCAGTAATGAGCTCTCTTCCTGAACAAAAGGAAGATCATTAGTGAAAATAATCGCGGTTGAAACAAAAACCCAAACCCTGTAGACACCTTTAAAACACACTGAATATAAAGAGCTCAACACGGTACTGTATATATATATATATATATATATATATATATATATATATATATATATATATATATATATATATACGAACTGGATTACCGCTGCACTTGCTAACATGACCGCAGATTGTTTTTGTATCAAATCTGTCACTTCATTAATGAAATAATAGCTATAGCATTTTAGCATTTTAGCTATTAGCATTTCAAATCTAATCAAATCTAGTTTGATGTAATGCTACGATTATATACATGACTTTAAACGATTAACTATTTACACATATTAAATACATTACACTACAAGATTTACATGCTAATATTTCTGCTTCTACTGTTGTGTTAAGGAATATTTCACCCAACCATGCAAATGTTGCTAATAATTAATAAAAGCTGCAGGACACCAGCTTGAATTATGCAAATGAGGCCATGCTAATAGTCCCTGCTGCTTCATTAATAGCCTCATTAGGATGTTAATTTGCCCCTCGTCTTCAGTTCGGGTCAAAGTGACCCGTTTTAATTCTGTTAAAATGATTTTTCCACATGACTCTTTTTGTGTATTGTGTAATGAACGTGAACAATGTGTTTTAATCGGTACGCTCGTTTAAATACGGAGATGATGTATTAGATGCTGTTAGATGCTCTGTTTTTATTAGTGTTTTTGACTACATTAGTCAGTCTGGGTTAATATATCAGACCACAATGAAGAAGAGTATCACCTGTGCCGAAGCCCAGTCTGATGTCGATCTCGTCCGGTGGTGAATGCAGATCCTCTATGAACTGCAGAGGTGAGATTTCACTCCACATCCTAAAAGCCAGCCTGAAGATGTGGCGCTGCTCTTCCACCGAGAGCTGGCTGCTGTAGCCTTCACCAATCAGTCTCCATGTCAGGATGTTCTTAGAGAACGCAGCATGACCCCACAATGCATTGGTGCTTCTTTTAATCCTACTGCTCTTACGTAACAATGTCTGTAGGTGGTGCTGTTTTTCTGTCTCTGCCTTGTCAGAGGTGTCGTTCTGAGCTACGTCAATGTCTGTGTTGTTACTCTGTGGTGTCGCTGTGATGTTAAAAGGCTCAGAGGATTCATTTAGGTCCTCTGCAGTAGTGCTGGTCTCTATGGTTTCAATCTGGTCCTCTTCCTTGTCAGGGACGCCACATCGTGGTTTGTTCATGGCCACCTTTGTGGCGTCATCAAACACACCTGTAACGGGTAAACCAGACACTTGCTGGAACTCCAGCAGAGCTCCGATAAAGTCAGGTGACTCTGGGAGATGTTCGGTGTCCTCCGAGTGAGTAAAGAAAGTCTGATCCTGAACTGTGTCCTCTAAGAAGATGTCAGAATCAGTTGAAGTATCAACTCCGGGGCTTTGTGTGTGTTCCCGATTCACTGGTTTCATAAACCCATACTTGAAGAGGAAGTGCTAAAGATGGAATAAAAGAACAGAAAACATTCTGTCAGTAACCAAACTCAGTAGTCTTCAGAACACATAATACATTTGCATGAAAGCAATACAAAATGCTAAAAAAAAAACTATAGTAGGCAGCTTCAGGCCAACAAACCAATAACGGGTTATCACCAAATAATATAGACTGGACACAGGAGGCTCCAGGCTGCAAGAAACAGCTCCAGGTTAGAGACAAGAAGATCCAGATTGGACAAAGGCAACCTCTGGCTGGCCAGAAGGACAGGCTCAATGTCTCAGAGGAGACCGCTGGCAGGATGGACTCACACTCTTGGCACAGGGTTATGGGGTATGTGGAGTCTATCCCAAGTTACTCAGGGCACAAGATATGGGGCAGTCTGAAGGGGGTACCAGCACATTGCAGGGCACAATTGCTCACACACTCTCACACTCCTACATACACTACAGTCAATTTAGAGATGTCAATCAACCTACAACGCATGGACTGGAGGAGGAGACTGAAGTACCTGGAGGAAATCCACAGATCTCAGGGAGAACATGCAAAAACTCCTTAAACACAGGATGGGACTCACACCCAGAGATGCGAGGCAAATGTACTAACAAATATTATATGAATTAAAAATATGTACATTTTTTGTAAGAATTAACCAAAGGCTCACTATAACCATGTAGCTGAGGTTGTTGCAGTAGAATGGTGTGTTTCTCTTCCTAACCTGAGCAGAGTCCATATCAGTGACGAGCTCGGCCAGGTGAGAGGAGAACATCTCTACATCCGAATGATCTCGACTGTGGAACAGTTTCTCTGATACACTGGAGCCCATGAAGGCCATGAAGACCAAACAGATCTGTGACGACATCATTAGCTGGAAGCGAAACGATCTAATACGCAGTGTTTATGAAATTTAAATAATCTACAGACACCAGAGACGAGATTTAGTCATGATGTCAGTCAGAGGTGAACACTGAGCAGAGGAGCCGTCAGAGGAGCCGTATATATAGGCACCAGATGTCACGTGCGTCCTCTTTGAAGTTCGTTTAAAAGAAATTCTAACGGTCATAACGGTCATTCAAACGGTCATAACGCCTAATCCTAACGGTTTGGTGTGAAAATTGTAATAACTGGTGTTGTATTTACAAAAAAACCCCTAAAAAATCTGACAAACAAACCTTACAGTATATATAACGAGACTTTTTTAGTAAACACAATACAAACATCACCTTAATCTTTGCTTTCTGTGTCTTTAATCTTCGCTGCGCGAGCGCCACGCGCTTCACACCTACCTGTGAGCGCACCTGCGCGTGCACGTGCCACTCGGAAGACGCAAAGCCAGGTGCGTTGAGTCAGGTTTTTATTTTTATTGCTTTATTTCTGTTGTTTGTCACGTGGATGGGACCTTTTACAGCTTGTACTGTGGAGGGCAGGTGCGTTAGGGTCGAGTGTTAAATCGTGACGTTTGTTTTATTGTCAAAATCTAAATAAAATATAATATATTAACGAGAGTTGTGTGTTTTTCCCCCTAATGCACAATTTACTCACTGATATACACAAGATTTGCAAGATTTTACTGACATATTATTCACCAATAAGCTGGAAAATAATATAAACAAACTGCACTGACATGTAATAACAATTTATTACAAATAAAATTAAATGTATTCTAACGAAATGGATCATCTCTATGTGAGAAATCGTTAGTTTAAACCATTATACCCTTATTTACCCTTATTACAAACAGTATTTATGCAAATATATGTAAAAATATGCGAATACAGCCGCTAGTCTAATATCGCTAATATTAGCTAATTTAGCTGGCTAGCTGACTGTAAGTGACTACTAGCTTACAAGTTTGTAAAACAAACAAACAAACAAACAAAAAAAGACACAAGTGGGATTTTAGTTTTGAGTCTTGATTTACATTTACTATGTTTAACATTTAACCTCTAAAAATAACATTACAAACAGGGTTATATTAATCGCTAATCATTTGTTCTGTAAATTAGCTAGCTACAGTTGATTGGCATGAAACACTTCAGTAACTTTGTGATTGGTCAAAGTCCAAAATACCAGGTGCATTTAATGTATTTCTAAAGAGTGAAAAATGATAAATCACCCAGTAATTTGTGTTTTCAGAGATATAAACATACTATGCTGATTATTTCCCTTCAACAGCACATCCTGTTGCGTTTTATTCCTTACTTTGCATTAATACAGGTCTAGTCATTCTCACAACTTTGTCTAAGTGAGAAAAAACAAACAGGGTGGAAGTATAAACTGTCCTTTATTTGCATTTTCATGTGAAACAGAGCTGTAACCCAGAGACTCATTACAGCGCATCGAATAGTCACGATGTGAAGATAATCAAAATAAAAGCAGAGAAACAAAATACAGAAAAACTGTCCGTTCCTCGGACGGATGTGTCGCTGGACATCGAGCGGGATCGATGGTAGTACTATTCGGGAACTTTTGTAGGTGATTTTTTGAGAATTTGATCTTAAATTTTTATTGTATAATCAGTTCCTTCAATCTTCCAGTTACTGTATATTGCTGTATTTTCCAACATCTGGCAAAACATCATTAATAAGATTATCTTGTGTATTCAGTAAAGCTTATGACCGACATGTTCATTTAATGTTGCCTAAATGATGTGAGGAGGGCACAGTGGCTTAACGGTTAGCACGTTCGCCTCACACCTCCAGGGTCAGGGTTCGATTCCCGCCTCCGCCTTGTGTGTGTGTGGAGTTTGCATGTTCTCCCCGTGCCTCGGGGGTTTCCTCCGGGTACTCCGGTTTCCTCCCCTGGTCCAAAGACATGCCTGGTAGGTTGATTGGCA